>NW_019744110.1:741583-748478 GCF_002891405.2 Cryptotermes secundus
TATTTGTAATTATTTTAATTAACTGGAACGTGGCTATCTTGGACAAAGTGAAGTTTTGTGTGTTGGTGATTTCTTTTTCTACTATAAATGCCTCTGATGATGGCTCCGTGGTGAGCCGAAACATGTAAGGCAGGTGGTGACGAGGTGGAAAACTTAAAAAAGTGTCACATTTGACGGAAGGAACTTGATTGTTAATTGGTTAGTGTGACGGACCAGAATGAAAGACCTTAAACTTAAAAAAAAAAGATAATATCTTTGTTTGTTGTGAGAATCTTACCAAATGTGTATATAAATATTCTGTGTGAATAAAATGAGAAATTATCCTGTTAAAGCAGATGGTACATATGGTAACCCATGAGCTTTAAATGGCTAAAGAAAATGACCGTAAAGGAGTGGATTCAGCGTGTTGAGACAACTGTTCAATTCTGAAACCGATAATAGAATTTCGGGTTCCATTAAGGTGCACTCATTCTCAAGAAACACTCCGGTCAACGAAGAGGTTTCATTTGTGGTCAGAAATATTGCTGTGCATGCCGGATTACCGTGGGGTACCATCCTGATTAAGAATTAAGTTTCCGTTGGTTGAAATATTAACATTTCAAGAGTCTGATGCAACACGCTGCACTCAGAACGGACCTCGTGGGAACACAGCTTTGATATCACTTCACACTCTTCAGCCTAGCAGCAATGAAATGTGTTCCATATAGAAGTCTGGCTGGCAAAATACTGTTCTCTCCAGAGAGACGGTCCTTCCTCGAAAGGATGTCTGCAGGGTACAGACTTATTTTGAAATGAATGTTCTTATGGCTGAAAAGAAGCATTGATCCAACATACTGCTTGAGCCTTTTCTCATAATCTGAAGAGACTGAGAAGGATTAGTTTTTAAACCTCTAGAATGAAATGGGGAAATATATTAGGCAAGTTCTGGAACCACTAGTAACAGGATCACGAAACGCAATCTTAACCTGCATAGCTGAGAGCAATATTAAAGCTAGCTACTCTTCACTGACTACTGCTAAGCCCACAAAATAAATTAATTGGATGGCAGGTGGTGTAGAAATCGTGGTAAATTAGAAATATATATAAAATGTCCTTGAAACCTGAAGGGAGTCCTAAACCTAAAGTTGAACATGAAAATAATTTTATGTAGGGTGTTAATAAGTAATCTTGTATATCGTTCTCAGCCTCCTGAAGGGAGCTGTTGGAAACGCGGCTATGAGCCTTCGGATTGAAGAAGAAACAGTAGTCTGCTCCCTAGATTCAGTTAATTAGTTATTCAATAAACCGTCATTTACAAAATTTGGTTATTCTACATTAATTGGATCTCAAAAGGAAGCTCATAAATTTCCTATTTTTTGTTTTTCGTCAAAAGTCCTCCATTAAACCTCATTACATCTATGGAATGCTAATATCTAATTAAAGGCCCGAGCTCGCTGGGTGCTTTCAAATCAGTTTGACCGATGCACCTCTCAGTATCAATCAGAATCTTTCTGTGTGTTCTTCAGTTGCTCTGCGCCATTAGAATCAAGCGCTCTGTAGAGAAAGGAGTTGCAGTTGCTGCTAAAGCTAAATAAGTCGTCAAACAAATGAGGGTAACTCAATACGAATGTTGTTATATTTCAGAATTGGAGCTTTATTACTAAAATATGTGCATCCCTTTTCCGACATCACCCCAGAGACTCTCCAGGCGTCAGTAACATATTATTGACTGAAGCTTTAGCCTAAGTCTGCGGTTACGTTTATACATTGAAATATAAAAACCATAAAGTCATGATGTAACTAACGAATATAAATTCGAGATGTAACGTTTCAGATAATTTATCGCGAGATGGCAGCAGAATTTCTGCGACTGTGTCAGGCAGTGAGGGTCTGTCTTCTTTCTGAGCCAGCGCCATTAGCTAGCTGTCACCTTATAACAAAGTGGAGGACATATTGTGGATGTCTTTCGCATTGCAAAACGCTGTGAGTGTGAAGAGTAGAGAAGCTCCAAAAACTCATATTAGGGTGGACTTAAGGTGCAGTCGGGGCTGTCGAGAATGCAAACAATCCACGCTGTTAACAAAAGCAGTGAAAAACCTCATTTATTTCCACACTTGTCATTACTTTTTTGCGGCCTATTTCCAATGTTTACCTTCTGCGTCGCCGTTTAGCCTAATCATATATGGAAGCTGATTCGACGTTTCGGTGTAAATTATAGTCTAATATTTAAGGTCGCTGAAGCAGAAAGAATAATTGGTCTCCTATATAAGTCTTGCAGCTGAAGTGAGGACAAACAATCCTCCACAACGAAATCCAGCGTATACAAGAATTTACTACCTGTTACAGAGCGCAGGCGCATCAATCAAGTCGGACGTCACATGTCCACTACAGCGTCCTAAAACATCTGGGACTTCAGAATATTTCCGGATTTCTAAATATATCAGTTACCCAATCGCTTCAACTGCTGTTGTATTTGTGAAATTTCTTTAAAAATATACGTGGCTGCTGACTTCATATTTCAATATTTAGCCTCTTCTTGAATTTATTGTTTAATCTGAACATGCTTGTAGTAACATTTATGATTCCCTGATAGTCACATGCCGGTCACGGTAGCTGAGCGGTCTAAGGCATTTACTGTTCTCGCTCGCTCGGAAGCCGTGATCGTGGGTTCGAATCCCACAATAGGCATTGTTGTTTGGTGTGAGTATGCGTTTATTTTGTTTCTCTTGTCATGTGTTTAAGTAGAGGCCTTGCGACAAGCTGATCACCCGTCCAAGGAGTCCTACAGTCTGTAAAATGATCATGAAAGTGAGAAATCAGCCCTATGCTCCAAAGTGGGAGCAAGAGGAGAGAGAGAGAGATAGTCACAACGCTGGACGAAGAGTAACCCCACTCATTTTAAAATGACGAATTTATACGTCTTGAGCCTACGTATCTGAAAGAGCACAGTGACTGGTTGCTGTCGCATACGAAATTTTTCACTCCGTTGCCTATCAGACCGACTTCGGGGTCTACACAGATTTCTGTCTGTTTCAGCGAGATAAAAGCGCCAGAAAAGTAGAGTTAATCTCTCATTTTTGTTTCCTATCTGAATCTGTAACAAGTGGAAATTTTTTCCTTGTCCCTTGTACTCCCCAATGAACATGGACAGATCCAGCTTACTTTGCTCTTTACTGAGCTGTCTCCTGTTTCACTGACTGTTGCTGTGTTCTTCATATGATGGGAGTGCAATATATTTCGAGCCCCCAGAATTTATTCGGAATTACTGAAGTACGGGCCGTCACGGAGCTTGGTCAGATGAGGCAGACAACAAAGCGACTAGTGATAGATCCGCAAGTTCAGCTACAACTCAGTGTTCGTATAACATAATCCGTGGCAACAAATATGGACTTCGTTGCTCCATGAAGTATTATTTCCTTTGTATGTCCACCCGGCATCTAATTACACCCATCTACATACGTAATTGACATTTCACACCTGCATTCCTTAAACATGCGCACTGAAAATAATATTTGCCTAGAGTTGGGAAAACTTTTCAGAACGTGGAACATATTGAAGTTACAGTACGCATTATTATGTTATAATTAATTCTACACTTATCAATTTAATTTTACTTTTTTAATATATACCACGAATTTAAGCTATTTATTACAAATTTGTACAAATACACAAATTGTTCTTGGTGCCTGACTAGTGATGGTTGCCGGACAAAATAGAAAACACCGCCTCCAACAGTTCCTCTATTGTTTTGTACATATTTGTTGCTGCAAGAAGTTATTTACCGAGATGTTTCCTAGCATTCGACATCTTCACAACCTGCTTCCCTGACACATTTATATTAACTTGCAGCCTACACCCAAATCTCCAAGCAGTATTTCCCCGAATGGGTGCTAACCGGAATTTGTCCTTGAATTATCAGCCCTTAAAATATTGAGCGAAGGATAAAAATTGTGATGTTTCTGCTGTTTTAATCAGGTGTGCAGTGTTTTATTCAGGAAAGAAGCCAATAATGACTAAAATTTGTGGTTCTGGAACCACCAGGACTGCTTCTGCATCTGTGTGGGAGTACTTATGTCGACACCGTGTGCCGAATTTGGGATCAACGCTTCCCGCAGGACAGCAATATTATAAAAATTTATCGACGTAATCTTAAATAGAAGCTACAGTCACTCACTAAACTTCTGTTCTCTCTTTTTTAACATCTTTTATCGCCATCAACTTCCTCCCGTTCCCCTTATTTTACAGGGCTGTAAATTCTCCCATAATTCGGCTTTATATCTCTGGGTTAACAGTCTCTCTACCATGAGCGGATGTTGGGCCCAGACAGGCAGACAGCTGAGGTCCTTCTCTGGTGTGGCAACACCCTCACTACATGTTAGGAGTGCTAGTTCGAGTTCAGCTCGGAAAGCTGACGTTTACCGCGCCCTTCTGGGTTCTTGCGTGATGATACAGAACTCGGGATTAACGGTCAGCCCCTTGAACCAATTAAACACCGATGAAAATCTCTGCTCTCTTCCAGGATACATCTGACGAGATGACCTCCCCATCTTCTGAAGGTTAACGTTCAGATTTCGTATTTGGATGGAACATGCCATAGTTCAAGCGGAGAGGGTTCGAGCCCGGGTCTGGCCATGTGGATTTTGTGGTGAAAAGGTGGCGCTGGGGAAGGTTTTCTTCGAGTACTCAGTTTTCCCCTGCCAATCTTCATTCCACCAATTGCTCCACAATCACCATTATCTCTCATCTGGGGCTGGTACAGTAGGACATTAATGGCGTATTACCAAGTGGACTCTGTCCCACATAGTGACTCATGCCACCCACATGAACATAAAAAGCTTCAATAAATTATCTTACTAACGGCATGAATAAATATCCACTCACTCAATAAATAGAAACAAATAGAACGAAATAATATAAGAAATATTAGGTTCATTATTATTACGTGGGTAGGCTGAAAAGTAATGCACACATGCTTGTAGAGCGCGAACAAAAACAAATAGCGTAAATAAAACATATATCAGAAGCAAAAGCCTTCGAGAAAAAACGTAGAAGAAAAAAGAGAATGGATGACATTTACCTACATCGGACCAGAAACAAGAACAATCACGAAGATATTTAGAAACACAAATATAGAATAATATGGAGAAATAGGAACAACATAAAACACCACTTTGAAGTGAAGAAAAATACTACAGAAAATTTTGACTTAAGTGGTGTGTATTAATGTGCAGTGTAGGGAATGCCCACTTAGATATAGGTCAAACAGGCTCGATATTCAAAACAGGATACAAGGAACACACCAGGGATATAAAAATAATGGCCAATATTACAAAATTTGCCACACATATAATAAATATAGGTCACGACTGCAACACAATGGAGAACACAACGAAAATATTACCCATAGAGAAAAATGGTCAAATGCCTACGAAGGACTCTACATATATGAAGCCACTAAATTAGGTACACAATTAAATAACATATTAACGGAGGGATATAACCCGATATATGACATAATATTAGCATTATATCCAACTTAGAAAATATTAATCGCACCAAATGAACCCCATACATATGCGGTAGAGTCATTAATTTCGTGGAATGTGGTTTTATCGCATCATATTACGAGGTATTTACATACACTTACACAGATCTATTTCGGCCCTCAAAATAGTTGTCATTGGCCGCTATGCAAGTTTTCCAACGTTGATATAGCTGCCGAAAACATTGCTGAAACATATTGGCAGGAAATTCCCGTACGGCGTCTCTTGTGGCAATGACGACCTCCTCGGACGACTGAAATCTACGACCACGTAGCTTTGTTTTCAAGCGGTGAAAGTGAAAAAAATCGCACGGTGCGAGATCAGGTGAGTGCGATTTGCAGTGGCGTTGTCGTGTAGCAACAGCCAATTCTTCCTACGCCAAATATTTCGCTAGGGGATTTGCCTAGTTTTTGGCAGAACTTGATATTTTCCCGTTGTTCAAACTGCCACATTTTCGATTTTCGCCACTTGCATTTAACTGCACTTCACAATAGAGGTCGTAGTTCTACTTACACTGTTTGCACACAAAAGCCTCTTGCTGTGACGAGAGATGAACCGACAGGGCATCATATCGTGCCTCAACCTATCCGCTGTAGTGCACTGCAACGACGCTTAGCGGCCGTTCCACGAACTTATTGATTGTGGTAGTATATGCCTCATATATCCCGCACACCTTACCTCATATCCCTACATTTCTCCCTGCTTCCTTCTCCCTTCCCTCTCCTTCCCACGATCGTTACTATGTAATATCGATGCACAGTTAACGGCAGTTAGTGCGTGACAAACAACGGAACAAAGAACAGTGCTGCAGACAACAGAATAATAGAAAACTTTAGAAAAATAAAAGTAATATACTGATAATGAAGGCAGGATAATAATGAAAACGATATAATAAATGACTAATAAGCATCAAATTTAACTCATACACAACAATTCATTTGTTACAGACGAATAAACCCGTCAAATGTATAATTCGTGGACAAACAAGTTATAATATATTGTAACCGTCCATTCTGACTGGAGGAGTGTTGTGTGAAAATTAAATTTTGTAGTAAGTTAAGATTAACAATATTACAAACAAAGAGATCCGGCAGATAGCCAGCTTTTACACGCGGAAGGGACATAGTTCAAGTTTTGCTATGTGAACAGGAAGTAACATCTTGTACTTTCCTAGAATTCTGGCAGTTTCAGCAACGTCGGAAAGGCTTTGAGAAAATGAGAGCTGACAGCTTGGTACAGCGATAACTTAGAAGTGGGACGGCCGGAGCCTCACACCCTGACTGTAATGCATCAAGGGGCTGTCATCCTTAGCGTTAGGTCAGCATCTGCCAGAATCACATAGCAGAGCCACATGATTGGGAATTCAACATTTA
>NW_019744110.1:749278-751849 GCF_002891405.2 Cryptotermes secundus
AAAATTAACCAATGGCAGAAGTGGAGGAGTGGATTTCTCTTGGAGTCTGGGGTTCGTGGGCCTCAGAATTCAGAGAGAGGGCATTCCACGTCGGGGAGTCTTGACACTACTTTCGGCAAAGTCGGACACTAAATTTACCACTACGGCCCTTCCGTAAATTAGTATAAGTACAGTTCAAATCAATAGTATTAATAAATTCAGTTGTATGCAGAAAGCTGGAAGGGATTAAAGGACTACTAAGTGCAACCGTCGAAAGGTGGGTGATTGTAGTGAAGTGTTCTTCCTGCCCTGTCCGAGCCAGACCCTTATAAGACTCTGGGATAGGAACCCAGCTCTACTGATTAAAGTAAAGAACCCAAAGAAGTGAGCGGTGGTGGAGTGGCGCACAACGAAAAGGGCACAAAGGAAGTGAGCGGTTACAATATAAAGCAAGGTATAGTTAGACTAGACATTTTAACAAATAATTAAATAAAAGCTGATGAGATATCTAAACACTAAAATAGTAAATGTAAGACTGAATAAAAAGCTAAACTACATTTCAGGTAGAGAAGATAAGAAAAAACCATCACAGCACTATCAGGAACAACGACACATTACCTGAGAAAAATTCAACAAATTTACTTAGTATTGATATATGCAATAGTGCACTTTTCGATAACATTGTCATGTGTCGGGTAGATCACGAGACAAATAACTTCACCCCGTACTGGATCTAGCAAATTTATTGGGGCTCATGACCAGATATTTTTTCCTTTATTCTTACGTGAAGGTTACTGTCCTTTTCATTTGGGGCGCCCTCTCTCACAAGAGGTGGGGTCTGTCTTTGTCAGTCATAGTCCGTATTAGTAAGTCGATTGTGAGTATGGACATATATTTACAAATTTAATCTTAATTCCTATTTCTGTGTACAATATATACAAGGTCTCTGTCAATCCAGCCTCAGTGCAGCAGATTATGCCCTATTTCTAGTAGTTTTCGCTACCATGGCAGTCTAGTCACTTGAACGGTCGTAGGCCTAACCGCCGCCAATTTTAAGCCTCTTATAGTCTCTGTGTTAGCTTCACCTTGTCCGATGTTGCGAACATTCTCATTTTCATGATTTTGTATGACTTCTGCTTGTTTCCTGCATAATTTTGTTATATAGTCATATAAGTTGGGATTTTAATGTCGTGTGCAAGTCGCGGACCGGTGTGCATCTTGGGAAATTGCCAATGGTGCGGAGAACCTTATAATTCTCCTGCTATGTAACTTCCGTACTGACAATACAGAAAGCAGTTACGTGATCGATTCACTGTCGCTTAAAGACTGTGTTTACAGGCGTTGCTGGGGAACGCTGCCGAGAATTGTTTATTGCTACGTAGTAACCTCGGTGTCCCCTGTTACGTGACTGTGGGAAGTGCTGTTACGTCACCGCGGAGGAAGGGGACGGAGTGTTGACTGGCCTGTTACCGTAGCAGCGGCAGTTGCTCCGATGCTGTTACGTCACCGCTGGAGGAGGGGTATTTACCGAGCGTTGCGCCCTCCACATCACAATGTAAAGTGAAATTAACAAAGTAAAAATCGTATCTAACATAATTATAGGCACCATTTTTTTTAAGATTGACACTGTTTAACTCTTTGACTGGCGCGAAGGGTATTTAAATCCCACCCCTGTCCTGGCAGGCCCTTNACAACCAAAACATAAAACTGAGTTGACATATGCAAATAACGATTTAAATTAAATTAAATTATTTTATGAATAATTTTCTAACATAATTTGTAATATGAATCCATAGTAATTATAATCAAATTACAGTATTTTGTAGCTTTAAAGAAAGTATCATCTCATTTGACACAAATGTGGTGATAAGTTTTTATTCATTTGTTTTGTTTATATATTGTGACGAATTTGCCCTATGAATGACACCCCCGCCCCCGTCAGCGGTGACGTAACACTTTTGGAGCGTTGCCGTTGCTACGGTAATAGGCCAATCAACACCCGGCCCCCTCCCGCGGTGACGTAACACGGGATGCCGCCGTTGCTACTCAGCAGTAAACAACTCTCGACAGCGTTGCTAGGCCATCGGCAAACACGGCGTCAGACAACATTGGTGCCTATTACGTAACTGTTTTCTATGATGTCCGTAACGGGGCTAAATAAGGAGCAGCGAAGACTATTCAAGAGTTAGTTACGAGTTACGAGTTGGCCAGGGATGAGTATGCAGTCTGGTATTTTGTGATACTGCCGATGGCAGTAATGTTGAGCTTGTAAATTGTGTGATTGTAAGAGCGAATGTGAAATAAAATTCGCTATATCCAAAACGGCGTGAAGTTATTTGTCGCGTATACACCCAACACGTGACAATATATATTATAAACATATATAAAATAGGAAAATCATATTTAGATCCAACTGAGGTTGGGGCCACACGAGCGCACCAAATGCGTCCGTTGTAACGAACGTCGTGACGTCCGTTGTAGAAATGAACAAGAGAGGCGAATGCTACGCTTTCTTTTGGCTCCATTGCAGATAAAACTACGCATCGCATTCTGCAACTGTGCAGTGTCCTCAGCAACGTCCGTCATGAAGTG
>NW_019744110.1:751887-781813 GCF_002891405.2 Cryptotermes secundus
GTGTGGCCCCAGCCATAACCATCGAGTGGAGAGTAATCCTGTTTCGTATTTTGGAGTCCCATAGTTCAAATTTTGGCCGGTAGAACGCGTATTCCGGGGATTTTCATGGGTTTAATCAGTACGTCCAGGAAAGTACCGGAAGGTTATCTCATTTTAGTTCATAACAACTTTATTCCAGGTCTTTTCCGATTAATTATTCAGTAATAATTATGTCATTGAAAGCTACATGACCTGAGCTATTAAAACGTCCTTAAATAAAGTTGAAATACTTAAATATATGCAATTATTATTCGGAAATCCTGTGATCTAACATCTGTCCAGAGGCCGGATTTGAGGATTTGAGGTTTACACATTGTTTGAAATGCAGAGTTGTTTTCTGGGATATAACGTCATGTAGTCCGTTGAAAGGAAACTACTTCTTTATCTTAAAGGTAAGCTTGCTGCCTGCTGTATAATTTATTGCTTGTTTTTCTCTAGACCGTGTTCATGGAGGCGACATGTTTCTTCGAATCTTGGTGGCCTTTCAGCAGACTATATGCAGTTATAATCCAAGAATACAGAACTCTACGCCAACAGACGCTTCGTGCTGTGGTGCGCCTCCTGACCGCGTTCTCCCGTGGTTATTCAAATTCAAGCTTCAGAACTGCCCTCCAGCGAGAGGCTCCCTAACCACGGGAAACACTTCAGATTTATGTTTGTGAGCTAAACGTCTTGGACGGGTTACCGATTAGAATAGCCTTCTTCCAGATTTTTATGTAATCACAAACCTCTCTTACCTTCATAATTGAAAAAAAAAATACCGTAATATATAGGAATACTTATAAATTAATTATCGACACCGCATAGTTTATGCAATCGACACAGTTTCATTAGAACTGTCTGTTATTCTCTTGCACTGATATCCTATTGGAATACTGCAATAGTACCACGCACATCTACGTCAGCTTACTAAGTTAATGAAGCAGAAATCATACGAAGGCTATGATAAAGAGTACTGCTAATTGCTTCCCATCAACTTAATTTATCTCTTCATTCGGCGCTATAAGACCATTGCTTTTAACTGTGGCCAATGAGTATGGACGCTCGGCAATAACTGATGACTATTATTTATATATAATCGTATTACATTTTATTCGTACATTTGAATGACAGTTAATATTCAAGGCTAGACCAGATAATAGTGACGCTATTGCACAAATCTAAGAGTCTGTGACATGGCCCATTATGACTCCTGTTAACGACGGTGAATTTATTGAATTTTGTTGAGGACGCCAAGATGTTAACACAAACCCCTAGGGCAGTATCTGCATTACATCAGCTGACTTTAATTTTCGGCTCTTTTTCCTCGAGTTATAAAGAAGAAAAACATATTTGTGTGGTGTTGTGTCTCATAAATTCTGAACCTATTTACTTGTTTCCATGGAACTCGAATGAATGTCGCGATTTGTGCGTAGCACACATGAATAGTATTCTGGAGCTTCGGGTTCAAATCCCAGTCAGAAAATCGGCGTTGATGACAGGGGTTTGGTTTTTTACCGTAGACACTCAGTGTAAATATCGGAATAATATCACATATTAAAACATTACCTTTTCCTTCTGTATCCTTAGCAATTCATGATTCATTATTCATTCGACTAATCGACGCTATATAATTTCTGGCAACTGACAGCATCGTTAAAGAGACTATAAATAAATACATGGAACTTGATATAAAGATCATATCATTGCTGCCTCACCGCTTCAGTGTTCATAACAATATAAAGTATAGTGTGTCTAACGTCTGTACAACAGCAAGAGCTGTATCTGTGTCCTCTCTAGTCGTGTCGTCAGTCGGGCCCGGTAAACTTCCTTTTGGACGATAAAGTGTAAATATGCCGGACAAATATCTGCAGAGTTTACCGAGCACTTAGACATTGCAACGTGTGTATTTGCTGTTTCCGAGTGAATCCGATTTATTACACGGGGGGGGGGAGGCATGTGGTAGCGCACTTGTTTGTGGCAAGACGGGAAGTCGCGATTTCGATTCCCGATGTGGTCATGTAACTTTTTGAATTTACCTAATCCTTCCAGCCGCACTATGACCCTATGGTCGAAAAACTTCTAACCGAAATGAGTACCTGGATACTTCCTGATGTAAAAGGGCGGCGGAGCGTAAGGCTGACAGTTTCACCTCCGTTTTGGAGACCATTGTCTATAAAATGTGGTAGTCTCGACGTCTCACAAACCTATGGGCCTTCTTGGTCTGTTACAGGAATAGATATAAGATTTTTTTATTTATTACATACATTGTGGCCTGTGAATATATAATGCAACACGAGGAAAGCGGTTATATTTAGGAAACAACGTGATAATATCTATTTTTGCTTTATTTAACAACGATATCTTTTCTTCTTAAATTTCTAGCAACTTCCAGGTCCAGATAGCCGAGAGCTCGGCACATATTTAAACCACTGACGTGAAGAAAATTGTGCAAAATATCTTTAATTAATGCATATGACTTTCAGCTATTTCTTCCACTTCGCTCCCACTTTGGAGCATAGGGCTGATTTCTCAGGTTCATTTATCATTTTTACAGACGGTATGACTCATTGGTGGGTGATCAGCTCGTCGCAAGGCCTCTACCTAAATACAAAACAAAAGCATACGCATACCAAACATCCATGCCTTGTGTGGGATTCGAACCCACGATCCCTGCTTCCGAGCGAGCGAAGACAGTGCATGCCTCAGGCCGCTCGGCTACCGTGACCGGCAATGTACACGTATAAGAATAATATATAAGAATTCAGTTCGTACCTCACAGGAAACAGAACCGAACCCACGATCCCGGCTTCCGAGAGAGCGAAGACAGTGAATGCCTCAGACTGCTCGGCTACCGTGACCGGCAATGTACACGTATAAGAATAATATATAAGAATTCGGTTCGTACTTCACAGGAAACAGATCTGAACCAACGATCTCGGCTTCCGAGCGAGCGAAGACAGTCCATGCCTTAGACCGCCCGGCTACCGTGACCGGCAATGTATAAGAATAATATATAAGAATTCAGTTCGTACCTCACAGGAAACAGATCCGAACCCACGATCTCGGCTTCCGAGCGAGCGAAGACAGTGCATGCCTTAGACCTGTCGGCTACCGTGACCGGCAATGTATAAGAATAATATGTAAGAATTCAGTTCGTACCTCACAGCAAACAGATCCGAACCCACGATCTCGGCTTCCGAGCGAGCGAAGACAATGCATGCCTTAGGCCGCTCGACTACCGTGATCGGCGGCTTTTTTCTTGGGGTGCAGTAATTCTTCAAATCTTTATCTATCAGACGACCTGAACTGAGTGATGACTTCTGCCATTAGACACGATTGATATCTACATGACGTAACTGCACGTCTTCACGAGTTGTAGTATCAGCCTGTGTTCTTCCCTGTCTGCTTGAACAAAAGGTCCCATGATTGTCCGTGCGTCTGACACAAATACTCTTATCTAGGGTACATCCATGGAAGGAAACAGGAGCCGTGAGCAGTGGGACACAGATTAAATCCGTTCGTCTTTCCCATTTTCAGTGCGCTCTTTTCATCTGGATGTAATGAGGCACAGAGGCTTAAGATATTCTTAGAAACTCTATAGAGAGCCTTGAAAACGACAAATTCCTTCATTTTTTCACATTTTAATAACACTAGACGCACTATCTGGGATTATTTGATGACGTGTAGAATGGTAGAAATGTAGTGCCTTTTCGCAGGAAAGTATTACAGTCATCTTCAGAATAAAAGTGTATGGCGGGCAAGCAACAAAATTGATTTCTGCTTCAAAGCTCGATTTATTTTTCGAGTATGAAAATAGAAGCAATTTATTTCTCCGCAACGTCAGTATACTTGTACGTATTAACTAACCATTCTAGCACATTGCGGACCGGACGGGCCATATGGCCCTCTACGTTTCCAAGCGTTGCGGACCGGGCGGGCCATATGGCCCTCTACGTTTCCAAGCGTTGCGGACCGGGCGGGCCATATGGCCCTCTACGTTCACGTTATGTTGCAAAACGCTATATTCCGCTGTGCGGCGGCTTTGAATCGTAACTACTGCGTAGATGACCTCGGGAATGATTGCTGCCTTATCTATTAACTCGACCAGAGTCATTTCCTGTCACAACCTAAACAAAATTGGCTTTGTTCTAATCCAAGCTTGCACGTATCAACCATGCAGCTACCAGTTCAACATGGCTCAGAGACGAAAGCAGTTGCGATCTCACGGAGGACAGGAAATATTAGATATGTTCTCCGATGAGCTATCAGATTTGCCAACTGCTTCGTCTTCTGATAGCGAGGCCATTATCAGTGACAGTGACAGTGACGGGGGCCACAGGGCTGCCCAAAATGTGTCAAGTGAAAGTGAGAGTGGTGGGACAGCTACATGGGATAAAGTGGACAAAACCCCCACTTTGGGAAAGTTTACTGGTGATCCGGGGGTGAAGCAGATGCCATCGGACCCAACGGACGTGTCTGAAGTTGCGTCACTGTTTTTTGGAGATAGATTCTTTGACGGAAGGGGGACATTCTTCTTCAGTCCTGGAGGGATACTCGCGTTGTGAATATGGTTTCCACTATTCACAATTCGAGCATGGTCGATGTTCAAAGACGACACGGGCAAGTAAAGAAGCCTCTTTGTATTTCCGAGTATAATATGTTCATGAAAGGAGTTGATAGGGCCTACCAGTTCTTGGCCTATTATCCCCTTCCAAGGAAAACAGTAAAATGGACGAAGAAAGTTGCTCTGTGGCTTATAAACTGTGCAATTTTCAATTCATTCACGGTTTTCAAAAAGATGAACAGAAATTCTACTTTGAAATACAAAGCATTTCTGTTGAAACTGGCAAAAGCTTGGGCTACTGACGTCACGGTGGCGGCAGTACCTGCGTCAGACGCAGACGTAGTGCAGCCAGGGCCATCTGTTCGCACCTGCCGGAGGCCTCAAGTAGAGCCCCCTGGTCAACTCTCGGGTGATATGCGGAAACATATTCTCGTGAAAATTGTGAAGAGTGAATATTGCAAGAAGAAACACCCTTCTAGGCAGTGCCGTGTGCGCGCAGAGCACAAGAAGAAGAGTAGAACTGCCTAAATGTGCAACTTCTGCGTAATGCCTCTTCACAAAGGGGAATGTTTCCAGAGATATCACACGAGCAACCACTTGTAGGAGCTCGGGTAAGTGTTCTCCAAAAATTTCAGTTCATAAAATTAATTAGTAGATTTTATATTATTTTTTAAAGTGAACAGAGCACAAGTTAGGGTAGTAGCTTTAAAAACGCCGGTCCCCAGGGTGATTTAAATGTTTAAACCACCGGTCCGCAATGTGCTGCAATGCAGTATTCGTAATAGTCATTGCGGTGAGAATCCCAAACCTCACAAATGTTTATGCAATTTTTGGCCCTCAAACCAGCCGTTTTAAAATCTCTTACCTGACAAACCCAAACAAATTCGTGTTTATATGCAGTTCAGTGTAGTGCAGCTTAGACAAGAGAAGACTGAGGGCAGTAATGCGGCCATTAGTGTTGCAGTGGCAGGTAACCGATGTGAAGATCATAAGTGGTTACAAACTGAGGGATGGTAAATGCTTCGAGTATCGATAATCATTACAATACAGAGATATTGCTGGAGAAAATGAATACGAGTATAACTTATTTCATATTAGAAATTCTAGACAATTTTCACGCCATTGAGATTGCACTTTTTAATTATATGAAGAAATACATTATAAATATCCCTCTACAAGATCGGGAGCCGGAATAGCTCAGTCGGTATAGCGACTGGCTATGGGCTGAACGACTGAGGGGTCGGAGTTCGAGTCCCGGTAGGGTCAAGAATTCTCACTTCTCCAATCGTCTAGACCAGCTCTGTTGTCCACATAACCTCATATACAATGGGTACCAAGGGCTCTTTCCCGGGGTTAAAGCGGCCGCGGTGTGAGGCTGACCACTTATCTCCAACTAGTGCCGAGGTTAAAGAAATGTGGATCTATACAACCACTCCACCATACGTCTTCAAGGCATAATGTTTGACTAGTTAAACACAGGGACGACTTTACCTTTACCCTTCACCCTTTACAAGATTTTGATCAGCAATGAAATTAAGTCCAGCCTACGTGGGATTCAGAATTTAAAGCAATGTATTTGTAAAATAAATGTGCTCAGATTTATAATTCAGACTTTTATGATCTATCCCGGCGAAGCAGAATGTCCAACGAAAATAACAACCAGTATCTGTGTGAGGATTTTCAAAATTTGTTCCCAAAAATGCTTCATAATAAGTAACTTATGTTAATTTATTTGCCAAAATAACAGTTTTTTTCTTTCCTATAAATAAAATCCTGCTATGTGTACGCTGTTAGGCCCAGTTATTTGAATCGTAGAATTATATTGCGAAGTTAAAAGAAGGTAAAGGGAGGCGACTCAGGAAATTGCGCTCTTCTCACATGAATTTCCTGCGCCCTTAGCCAGTCATTCCTATTCTTCATATCTGGAATTAAATCCCCTCCCAATTTTAAACATTTGTTAATTCTTATACCTATTTATCTGCGGTTTATAGTTTTTCTGCGAGAGTTTGGTCTATAGACGCTAACGGACGATGCGACAAACCTGAATTACGGATTCAAATGCATGAAAGACATATCTTGATATTCAGTGTCTCATACCTAATTAAATTACTGGAGATTATTTTAATCAATCGCAGAGTATTCCTAGCAAACATGTTATAAAATTGAATATAATAGGTCATGACAATTTTCTTCCATCTCTTTCTCATCTCGCTATAATTAAACATCCTCCAACATGACTCTGTATATTTTTCTTAAATCGACTTTGAGATCTTATAAGGACCTTATTTCATAGTCTGATACGTTTCTCGTCCAGAATGGTTCAAGACAAGGAGATGCTTTATCGCCACTGCTTTTCAACTTCTCTTTAGTACCTGCCATTTGGGGAGGTCCAGGAAAACTAGGTGAGACAAATTAAATGGGATACATCAGCTGTTAGTCTATGCTGAAGATGTGAATCTGATGGGACATGACATACGTACTACAAAAACAAAGAAACTCTAATTGACGTTAGTAAGGAGGTTCGTCTAGAAGTAAACACAGAGAAAACTAAATACGTAATACTATTTTGCTGTCTCTGCAGCCGAACGCAGGGCAAAATCGTGACATAAAGAGAGCTAACAGATCCTTTGAAAACGTGGCAAAGGGCAGTAACAAATCAAAATTTGATTCAGGAGGAAATTAAGAGATTTACACGTTTTTCGGGTAATGCTTCTTATCATTCAGTCCAGAAACTTTTGTCTTTCGTCTACTGCCTAGAAACATAAGAATTAAAATACACGAAAATATAGCTTTGCCTGTGGTTCTGTATGAGCGTGGAACTTGGTCTCTGACATTAAAGGAGGAACGTAGACTGAAGGTGTTTAACAATAGGGTGCTGAGGAAAATATGTGGCCCGAAGAGAGATGAAGTGACAAGAAGTAGGAGAAAACTACATAATGAGGAGCTTCATAACTTGTATTCTTCTCTAAACAGAATTATAATGTTCATGTTTTTGACGATAAGACGGGTAGTACATGTAGCAGGAATGGAGGATAAAGGAATGCTATATGATTTTTGTAGGAAAGCCGGAAGGAAAGACACCACTAGAAAGACCTAAACGTAGGTGGGTGGGTAATATTAAAATCGATCTTATATATGATGAGGTTATATAGATTGGATTGATCTGGCTGAGGATAGAGGTCAGTGGATGGCTCTTGAGAACACAGCAATGAACTTTTAAGTTCAATAAAATGCTTGGAATTTCTTGAGTAGCTGAGCGTCTCGTGGTTTCTCAAGGAGGGTCCAGCTCCACGGAGTCAGTAAACATTTTGCATGGTAAAACGCCAGCTCGCTGCAGGCATTGTATTCATGCTCTTAACAGTAGTAAACATAACGACTCACTTTCCGTAATGCCTGCTATGTACACACCCGAACTCGAAAAGCTTGAGTTCATGAAGACATTTTGTCCCTGCTTGCTCCGGTGTGAGAGGAGCTGACAATAGTGTGATGGCGCTTAATTAAGCCTTTCTTGCAGGTCCCAGGGGCGCAAAGCTATACTCGAAAAGTAACTTGCAGTTCATAAAGTGTAATGAAATAAGGGCAAGAGCTCGGACTCTTCGTTCTTCTGTTGCAATTTAGGGGGTTGTGAGGAGGGCTGTGTTTGGGCAACAGTTCTGCTCTTTCTCAGCCGACACTCGTTTAATTGCCCAGGAGATCTATATTACTTTAACAAGACTGTCCCGTAGAAGGGAACGTGTAACGGGTTACAGCATTTTATTTGAGGCAACTCAGATTCAAAAATGATTAAGCAAGTTCGCAAGATAAGTGAAAGACTGGGTTCTACAGTTCACTTTCATTTTTTTTGTGTTCCTGTAAAACTATCTGCTGTGTTTTATTTAATTTTTGCAGTTTTACTGGGAACACAAAGAAAATTAGCAGCAGTGGGTGGAATCATATTTACCTAAAACGAATGAATTTCTTAAACCAATAAACTTTAGGGCAAGTTTAATGAAGTTTCCTGTTAACTGTACCAGATTTATACCAAAAGTTACTAGTCGCTAAGGATGAGTTCTAGCCATCTTTACTGTACAAATGCCGGGTGCACTTAGTGCTAAGCTTGCTGTATATTTTCAGGCATTGTTTCAATGGTGTTTCAAGAGTGACACAAGACACACTGGTATTGTTTGTTAGCAAGCTCACTGAAACGTTCTGTGTAGGAAAAGGCTCAAATTAATGTGGAAGGTTGACGGATTAAAGTGGCCGCGCGATCTAAGGTATAACAAGGGGATCGTGTGTTCGAATCCCACTCAAGACATGGATGTCTGTGTGCTTTATTCTGTGTTTGTGTTGTTCTTAGTGTAGGCGACGGCCATGCGACGGGCTGATCGCCCATCCAAACAGTTCTACCGACTATGTATAGGATCAAAAACCCGAAATCGGCCAAGGTCCAAAAGGCTGTAAAGCCATAGACAGTGAAATAAAATACAAAATAATCTTTCTCTTTGAGTAACCTCATATCTCGGTATTTCGGTAAGCTAAAAGTAACTGCGAAAAAAAGTGTCTTAAGAGACATACGTATGGCTTATTGAAATGCCAAATTTTCAAGTGAATCCATGTCTAAGTCTAGACGAAACCTGTAATCACTGGTGTCAGCCGATATTTGAATTGGTGCCAACGGGTCCTCGTCCCTACAATCAGAACAATCAGAATAGACGGTTGCTCTTGTAGAAGAAGCTGTAAGAATAATACGAGGTAGTGAAGATATGAAACCTGTTGCCCAGGTGCAGAACTGACCAGAACTTCAGGACCTACCGAGTGCAATCACATTAACACAGAAACACTCAACACTGTCCTTCTGTTTACACTTTTATGGAGCGTATTGTATTGAACTCCTTCATTATCAGATTTCACGTGACAGCCATGAGCTGATATGCTTGACTAACGTAACGCTGATAATTTTGAAATTAATGGAGTGTTATTAATGGAAGCAGACCTTCAGAACATTAGATCGAGTAGGTACCACACTAGCTCGAATACAGGTCGGGTGCTTTTCAACTACTGCTTTTTAGAAAGGTGGACTACCCTATTTTGGGGTCCATAAGGATAATTAGCCGGTCACGGTAGCCGAGCTGTCTAAGGCATGTACTGTCTTCGCTTGCTTGGAAACCGGGATCGTGGGTTCGAATCCCACTCAGGGCAGGGATATTTAGTTTGTGTGTGTGCGTTTTTCTGTGTTTGTGTACAGGTAGAGGCCTTGCGACGAGCTGATCACCAGCCCAAGGGGTCCTACCGAATGTGTAAGATCTCGAAAAACCGAAGTGAACGGAGAAGTTCATGGAGGTCGGCCTAGGCCCACTGGAGCTGTAGTGCCAAGGAAAAAAAATAAGGATAATTATGAATACGGTGATACTGAAGAGTTCCTATTTCTAATTCTAATAATGTTTGTGAATTTTTTTGTGAAAATTTCTAGAATTTTATTTAAAGTATAAAATTTTAATTTATTACTTCATAATAGTACAGATTTTACTTCTCTTTGCTTTCAACACTCAGAAATCAATTACATGTCCAATTTTGTAAAAAAATACTATCTTATAATTTTATTTTTCGAAAAATAGGGGATTACCTTATATTCGAGCTAATACTGTAAACAGTGAATTACTCTTACTTACAAAAAACGTATTTACCCTACACCAAATTGTGTGAGAGGAGAAACGGAAAGTGTTATTTCCTGAGATGGTTCCAGCATAAGCAATAGACCTGTAGATCATTCTCGACAAATTGTACCAGTGTAATAATTTATTTTCCGGAAATAGTATAGTACTTGGGATATGTTGGTTCAGCTCTTCCCGCCAGAATATAAGGTACAAATTCTTAAATCCTATCACCATGAAGTTCTTTCTTTGCAGGTTTTTAGATATGTAGTTATTGTCCACTGATAAGGTAAGCATAGAAGTTCTTCGCTCAATAATGACATCTTGGTTAAATATTCCAATTATTGAAATATTTCTTAATTACAGATTACGTGTTTGGCAATATTGACTTTCTTTATTAAGGTCCTCAATGAAATTTGTGTGTATATACAGGATGCCCCAGGAGGAATGGACCAAACTTCGGGAGGGTGTTCCTTATGTTAAAGTATGCCGATATAACCCAAAACATCTATGTCCAAAGTTGAACGGTTACGGAGATAATGACCAGAGAAGTGTGAAACTTTGACCGGTGTTACACACTTGTCCATTACAAAATACATATTAAAACTGACAGGAATATGTGGATTCTGTAATTTTAATAATGTACGTAACATCAAACTAACTTGTGAGTGACGTGAAGCCATAAAATTGAAGTACGAAATACTCGCTCGCCATGTCATAATTGTCCTTAGGGTTTCCAAGCACTATACATGACACATGACTGGCGAGCGATGACGTAATATGGCTGCGCTATAAGACGACCACATAACTGTAAACGTACATTCACGGAAAATCTCTTTTGGAATTTCGTTTCCATTATCTCATGTGGATTATTATGGGACCACGTATGAATATTTCGTAAATTATTTACACCGTCCCGGGTAAACGATGCCTCATCACTGAATAAAATGACACTTAACAGTTCGGGATGAGCTTTTATCCAGTGGCAGAAATCCATACGCTGAGCATGGTCGCCTGGTTCCAGATGTTGTACCCTTTGATCATGATAAGGATACAGGTCTTCATCATGTAAGGTTCGCCACACCTGCATACGTGATACGCCGATGCGAGAGGCCATTCTACGTGTGGACAGACGCGGACTTCTATCAATCATGCCAAGAATGTTCTCTCGTGTGTTTCTCATTTGTACATCCTCCCTTTCCGACTGCACAGAAACACTCGGAAGAGAACCAGTCTCACGCGATGTCTGGTGAATTCGCGTAAATACACGTCGAGATGGAATCCTTCGATCGGGAAAACGCCTTTGGTACTCTTCAACAGCAGCACGTGCATTGCCACCGCAAAATCCATACACAAAATGCATATCACAATATTCAACGTGTGAAAACACAAAAGGCATTTCAGCAACACCGCACAACTACACGTAATTTACTAACCATTCACGACGCTGATGCAACATACACTGTAGCCTCTGTAAGTAGCGCATGAGATTACGGCTAGTATGACTCACAGCACTCAAGGACAAACAGGTAACAGCTCAGCTGACAGGTATAGTGCGTGGAAGGTGTTTTGGGTTATATCGGCATACTTTAACGTAAGGAACACCCTCCCGAAGTTTGGTCCATTCCTTCTGGGACATCCTGTATATATACAGGGCTTGGGTTGTAAGGGATATGAGTGGGAGTAAGTGCATTAGATTTGTATGCAATTCTAACGTGCGATAAAACTTATCTCTACACTTTAAACATTTTCGGATATTAAATACGCTGACAAGTCGATATGCTCTTTCTCTGTAGGCTTATATACGTACACGTACACGTACCTAGTATAAAAACGCTTATCGTAGTCGAACAAAATGATCACTGGTCCAACCGATTTGTTGGAGTGCTCACGCCACGTGTAATATCGGGTGTATGATGAGCCGGGATTCGATTCCCGGTAGGGACAATAAATTTTTCTCTTCTCCATATTCTTCAGACCTGCTCTGACGCCCATTCCATATCCTACACAATGGACATGGTGTACTGTTTCCCGAGGGATAAGACAGCATGGACGTAAAGCTGATCAATCACCTCCATCTTGTATCGAGGTTAAAGAAGGATGGAGCTATAGTTCTAGTCCCCCATACGTCTTCATAGCATGAGGCTTAATTAAAGGTGGAACAAATTTACCTTACATTTACACTGCAAATGTTTTTCGAAATGATATCAAATTATGGGGCCCTTTGCCTCAGGCACTCCCCGCCTAGAGATCTTCCGTCCCGTCTGTTCTTCAGAACTAATCGTTCGGTGTTGAAATCATTGTGGTTACTTTCCCCCTACTGCATATTTGTACGAAAACTCCAGTACATGAAGTTTTCTGGTAGGAGGTATGCAAACTACCGCGTTCCTGATGTTACATGCATCACATTTTCCGAATAACGGCCCACATATTTGTCGGCAATAATGCGCCCCCTTCCAAAATCCACTGCGAGTCTTCCTAATCACGCACACGATTCGATTGTGAAAGAATAACGAGTCTGCTGATGCTTATTGACGAGGTAATGACAGTATTAATTTTTTTATTGCTAGTGGGGTGGGACTAAGTCCCTTGTACTGCGGCCACTTCTGGCCTATTGTACCAGCCCCAGATGACAGGTGAGGGTGATTCTGGAGCAATTGGTGGAATGAAGATTGGCAGGGGAAACCGAAGTACTCGGAGAAAAACTGCCCCAGCGTCACTTTGTACAACAAATCCCACTTGACCAGACGCGGGATCGAACTCGGGCCGCCGCGGTAGGAAGCCAGCGACTAATCGCTTGAGCTATGGCGCGGCCTACTGAGAGTAAGTACTGCTGACAGCACTGATAGGTAGAAGTCTGCTAGCATTGGCGTCTAGGCTGGACCAGAGGAGAATAAAAAATGAGAGTACTTTATTTAGCCACGTACAAGGTACTTGTTATCGGCTTCTCTGTCCGCTTCAATGTAGAGGTTTCAAGGTGAAATCAATCACTTCTTTTGTTTGTACACTTCCATAACAACGTGAGGCTTCCATTGCTCAAGAACTACAAGCATCCATTTAAAGAACTGGAGAGTTTCATTGCACTGACATGTAAGCAACGTGTGTGAACTGCTGTACTAAAGTAGAGTTCTGGTTTCCGGTATTTACCAGGTTAATTCTGTGAGATTTCGTTTACACACTGGGGTGAATATTAAGATTAGGGCATTCTGGAATATGACTGTGTATTTTCATAGATAGGTTACAACCTACACGGCGTCACACGAATGTTTGTTCTGTTTAAAACATGTTTCTTTGGTGTGCTCTTGTGAACCCGGTAATAAATGTTCGAGTTCCAGAAAAGGCGGGGAGTGTTTTATTGAGTGCCAGGGCGTCTGTCAAGTGGATTGTGGTCCGTTGCAAATTGTTACGTCAGGCTTTACTTCGTCGACTCAGTATCAAGTGAAAAATCAGGTTTCGACTCCTCCGTGACCTGTTTTAAGATATTGTCCGGGCATTTAACTAAGGAAGTTAATTCCGGAGTACGGAATGAACTCAGTCACACTCCACTCCTATGCATTTACGTCATTAGAAAGTAAAGTAGCCGGTCACGGCAGCCGAGCGGTCTAAGGTATGCACTGTCTTCGCTCGCTCGGAAGCCAGGATCGTGGGTTCGAATCCCACTCAGGCCGTGATTGTTTGTATGCGTTTTTCTGTGTTTGCTTACAGGTAGAGGCCTTGCGACGAGTTGCTCACTCGCCCAAGGAGTCCTACCGATTGTGTAAGATCTAGAAAAACCGAAGTGAACGGAGAAGTTCATGGAGGTAGGCCTAGGCCCACTGGGGCTGTAGTGCCAAGAAAAAAAAAAGTAAAGTAAAGCAAAGCTATCCCTGTACCAGGTCGTGAAGGCCCATATGGTTGTGAGACGTTGAGGGTGCCACATTATCTAGACAGTCGGCTCAAAGATGGCGGTAAGATTGTCAGCCTTACGCTCCGTCCTCACTTTACTCCCCAGGAAACTTAATTAATTCCTGGTACCCATTTCTGTTAGAGGCTGAGTCGACCCTAGGGCCATAGTGCGGCTGGAAAGATTAGGTCAATTGAAAAAATCTAATGACAGCATCGGGAATTGAACCCGCGACCTTCTGGCTTGTAGCATAGCCCCTTAACCAACTACGCTACTGGGTGCCCCCGAATTTACGTCATTACCTGTCAAAATCTATCATAATGAGCACTCAGTTTCGCGGCTGTGCGTTCAGAAATCGGTACCTATGATCTGTAGGTCTCGCACAACGCGAATTGTCTTAGCGTTAGGTTCAACAAAGTTCTAATTATTGATAACGTTATAAAAAACTATTACGTGTTCTCGTAATGATTTTAATGATTTAACTAGCCGATTAATTAAACGAAGGCACATAGACCGTAGTCGATACAATCGTATATTAATTTTTTGCAACCTAAATAAAAATTTGAAATTTTATTTCAAGATGTTTGGCCATTTCGAGAGCAAAACGTTCAAGGCTGTTCATTTCAGTGCTATCCAATCATCCCAGTCTTTTATGTAAAAGCCACAGCGTCTCGGAATTGGGTGCTGTTTTCGTCTTCAGATTGAGATGATGTGAAAATTTTGTCACTGTTCTGTGTTTAAGTAGAGCAGCTATCCAGACTCTGCGGCACGGAATACAACCTCTAGCCAGGAGCTCACCTGAGGACGGAAACAGAACTCTTTTTCAAAATTTTCATGTTTCTTTGTAAGAAAAATGCTTTATGGAAGTTTATGGGAACAAATTTAAACTCTCCTTTTTCTTGTAGGATTTGAGGTTCTCAGAGAGATGGTTTTGAAGAGTTTTGTCTCCTATGATATGACGTCATGTAGCCCATTGAAAGTCAACCGACGTTTCGAATGAACATGCCGCCTCCATCTTCAAGGTAGAATAATAAGCCAAGCAATAAACCCGTCTGAGAGCAGGTGTCAAATTTTACAAATTTCAGGGCGCCTTACGGCATCATATTCCAGAAGATAGATATAAACTTTTTTTTCTTCAGTACTTCTTCTTGGAGTAATACTTACTTTATCCTTCTAATTTGAGGAAACATACGGATAGTAGGTGTTATTGAAATGGCGAATGTGACAAGGGAGAGAAACTGAATCACTGTAATTTAAATTTAAGTGGACGTAGGCAGCGGCTAACCTTCAGATGAAGTAACTGCGGGACTTTCGGCTAGATGGCGTGGGGGTTGTTACGGCATTGCTAGCTCTTTCTGCCATCTATATCTTTTCAACATCACTGGTCTGTGTAATGATCACCTGTTGCAATGACGGCTGGTGCTTGATTGGTATAATGACTGCGAATCTGTCCTAATAATTATTTATCGTCTAGAAATGAGAGCGTGCTCTGTAGTGTAAATTGTAAAAGCGGCAACGGATATCGGTCGTAGATTGCTTCAAGATACCCTACCGGCTTTATAATGGCAACAAGGAAAACCACGTAACCGCTACTAGAATAGCCTATATTCCACCAGAGATCAGGAACCATTGTCTCCAAAATACAAGCCGGGCACGATGCCACTGTTTTGAATTACGTCAAAACTTAAAACAAAGTAAAATTATTTCACATTATTAAAGATGTAGATAGACTTTCCCTTTTTCCTAAAGCACTACAATATTAAAGAACATGTCACATGTTGAAGTAAAACTATGTGCATTATAGATCTTGAATTTAAATGGACGTGAGTTCTCTGTGTACCTGCCAGTAGCTTTTCCTGTTGTGAATCGAACCCCTGCCGTCCATCATGCAGCGAGTTACTCTTCCCACTAGATATTCCGGCGAAGGAGATAACAAATCACACAGAAATATTCAGAAGTTACCCAATTTTAGTAAGGTTTATAAGACTTTAATGGAGCACTTGGTAGCGTAGTTGGTTGAGGCACTATGTTACAAGCCGGAAGGTCGCGGGATCGAATCCCGATAAGGTGATTTTTTTTTTTCAATTTACCTAATCCTTCCAGACGCATTATGGCTCTGGGGTCGACTCAGCCTATAACAGAAATGAGTACCAGGAATATTCTTGGAGGTAAAGGGCGGCCGACGCATAAGGCTGACAACCTCACAGCCATCTGTGAGCCGATTGTCTAGAGAAAATGTGGGACCCTCAACATCTCACAACCCTATGGGCCTCCAAGGCCTGTTACAGGTATAGCTTTACTTACTTTAAGACTTTAATAATCCTGCGAGGTTTCGAAGCCGAGCGATGGCCCTAGGTGGTAATTACTGCATAGTTTTACGTCACATCTCTGTGAATATTCAGTCCAAGCCAATCCTGAATATTCTCATAGAAGTACATTAACTTGAGGCATCTTCACTGTTTGCACTCTAATTATTCTTGAAATGACAGGAGGTTCAGTGCAAATTATTTTAGCATAAATATTCTAATTATTTATATGGGCTTAATTTTTTCGGCCCTTTGGGACATCTTCAGAAGCCAAACAGCAAATTAAACTTGCTTTAACTTTCCTGACGATGTTAATTTAACAAGTTAAACAATCATAATGGTGATACAATTCAGATGTTTAAATATTATTATTAAAAATGTAACAGGAAAGGTAAGCAGAAAACACAATTAAAAGATACATTTTAACGGATATTTAAACATTTCGTGAAAATAAAATTAATTTACTAATTACGAAGGGATAAGCACAGAAAACATTTGTCTATTACAGATTACATTTCAATCAGATAGGCTGTTTAGCTTACTATTACACGAAATGTTGCGTTGCATTGGCAGTTCGGTGAAATATAAGAAGCAACATTCAACCGAAATCGGGCTATTTCTTCAGTTGAAAACGAATCTAAATAGAAGTATAATTCTTTCAATTTCACAAACGAAGCAATTAAAAACATTGTAGGATCTGCGAAGAGTAAATTTGTTATTCGGATTTCTTGCACATTCTGTACACAAGTGTTACAAGTGGCACTATCTGTAACTCGTACCAGAAACTGGGGCTAGGAGATAAACGTGTTCTTCTACGAGGAAAGAGATGTTGACTGCACAGAAAATTCGAGTAAGACGTGACTGAAATCCGATGCATGAAGAACTTCGTTCAAATCCCTTGCAGCTTTAAAAGAAAGGATTTCAAACTCTGCCTTAACACAATTTTTGAACAAGGATCCTTTCGAAAGCAAATAAAATGAATGTGGAAGTCTGAAAAAGTACTCAAATCGTCCAGACATCCTGGCTTCTGTAGACTCCAATTGTGGCGAATCAGACTGTATGTTAATTGCGCTATGAGTCAAGATTTAAAGCATGTTGATGAAGGCTTCAGTTGGTTGATTAGTTAATTAGTTTTTAATTTGGTTAGACGTATAACACGATTCCCAAATCTCATTCACTTCTGACCCGGCATGAACTATTTTCATCCATGAACATCCCCGCGTGTGTACTGAAGCAGATATTCACTTTTTTTACATGACAACATGCGAAGTAAAAAATGTTCTGTATGCCACATATTTAAATTATAATATAGGGCACCGGCAAATTTCAGAATGAAATGAGTTTGTTATAAAATAATGAAATGGGAATTTTGAAATGTTTTATTTAGCCTGACATAATGCGGAACCCTTTACAGTAAACCTGACTCATATTACATAAAGCAAAATACACTGTAAGCATTTTCATTTTCTACAGGGAGTGGTCCAGAACCAACATACTGATACATAGCACACAGAAATACAAAACAAAGAGGCTGCATTTTTGTTGATTTTTAGAATTGTAAATTTGTGTTAGAATAATTCAAAATGAACAAATCGGATAATCGTGAATGTGAGGAAGTTGAGGCATATATGAGTACCCTTCATTTTAAATTGGCCTGTATGATTTGACTCAGAATTTAAAACAAAACCACAGCCCCGCATATAAGGGAAATCATTGTTCAAATAATTCTCATTGGAATGGCGTATTTAAACTTTGTTCTACGCCAGGATGATATCTCGATTGTGCCATGACAGCCTCCTCTCAAATCCTTTCCATTCATTATTCAACGATAGTTCTACCATCCGACGCTGCTTCTTACAAATCCTGATAGCGAAGTATGAAAACCGAAAACACCGTTGTTTAAAATAATGTTGATATTTATGGGCAATTTACTCAGTAAAATTGCAACATTTTGTTGTAAATAATTATTAAAAAGAAAAATAATTAATATTAAGTTGACTTTAATAACCATCGACACATCTTCAGTAATGAATAATATTTTCATTGTAAACTACCACATAATTCTAACTCACAAGTTATCATTAGATGATACCGTAACTTAGATATTTCATTCTTGAATTGCAGTGTTTTCTT
This sequence comes from Cryptotermes secundus, assembly GCF_002891405.2. Lineage (NCBI taxonomy): Eukaryota > Metazoa > Arthropoda > Insecta > Blattodea > Kalotermitidae > Cryptotermes > Cryptotermes secundus. Next base: position 770,425 of record NW_019744110.1, read on the forward strand.
TTATAACATAAAGAAAAAGTAAGGCTATACCTGTAACAGGCCGTGAAGGCCCATAGGGTTGTGAGACGTTAAGGGTCCCACATTACCTTGGCAATCGGCTCAAAGATGGCGGTAAGGTTGTCAGCCTTACGCGCCGGCCGCGCTTCACTCCCCAGGAAAATCATTTAATTAATTCCTGGTACGCATTTCTGTTAGAGGCTGAGAAACGTACCTATCAAAATTAATTGTGTGCCGGAGTGCTTCATGGAAAGTATTCTTTACAATCACATGGATGAATACATACTTGTGTGGTGTGGAACAAGAGAACCTGGTCACCGGGCTTGCTATCCGGTTCTGCTAAAACACAAAACAATGTTAGGACAAATGTGTTACAATTTGCCTCACTTAGGTTTTCCCTTATTTTTCAGAAAGCTTTACTGAAGAGTACGGAGAGCAGAGTATTGCTTGCCAGTAATTTTATTCATGTAAGTCACTGTCGAATTTGCCAACCAGTACGAAGTGACTACGACCTGTGACAGTTTTTCTTTTCCTTCTCTTATCAAATATTTATTTCTTTTACCTCTCTCCTGTCACTCGTTTTCCCCATTCGACCATGCAAATCACTTACCTCTGTCATCCCAACCCCCAAATAGTCCTTTCAGCTTCACTAGAAGTTCTTCTCACTCTCGACTATCTCATGAAATATTCAGAATGCGTGAAGCTCTCTGTGGACCGATGTACCAGGACCCATAAACTGATGTTCGGCGTGGACAAAGAACGGGTCTCAGAAACCAATCGCAGCAGCGGTGACTCAGGTAAGGGAGGAATTTGCGCAGATTCTCTTGGCACTCTGTGAGTCGGTGTCAAACAATGGTCCGTGCTTCTGAAATCTCTGAATACAGTTGTCTGTACGTTATTTACTTTGTGTCCGCACCGAAGTCATGATCCATAACTAATTTCCGTCCGTCATTGTGAGTGTCTTCAAAGTTCAAGACGCAAGCCGTATAAGGTACAAAAAAATAAACCAATGACGTGGCTTTAGTCCACAAGCGAACTACACCGACCAAGCGCCAGCCGCTTGTCGGCGAAGTTAGCGCCAACTTTAGCGGATAGAGGGCGTCGCGTGATCAATGCAATGAATCCCCAAAGTCTTTAATTTCGGTTTTCTATACCGGAGCCGCTACTTTTCCATTTAATTAGGTCCACAATTAACCTCACGAGGTTGAGTGGACCCAGTTCCAGACAAACTGCTACTCAGAAAATCTGGTAGCGTTTGGAATCGAACCCGAGACCTCTGGATCTGTAGCCAGGAACTCTGACCACTAGACCACAAAGGCGGTCTAGCCATATAACAAAGTTTCGACAAATGTGATGCACGCTGTCCACAAAAGAAGTTGGTGTGTGACTGTCAGCATCGTCCTTATCGGCCCACAGTAACTCTCCTGTTGGAATGGACTGATTGGTCGGTCTTTTACGACATCTTTTCAAACTGTAATATGTTGTAACGTCAGCTGATAGGAAGAGTGTCTAAATAATTAACTGCAAAAACTGGACAGAAGTGACAGCCACCCCTTCCAAACTGGGCCTACCATCCCAGTCTGTAGTGAAAAAACGATGCTTATTGGAAGTTGCACCTCCTATGGACACAAAATATTGAATCACAACCCCAAAAATAATAATAAATACTAAAGATAAAATCATCCCCGTTCTCAACAAATTAAGCACTACGTCATGAAGGCGTATGGGGGAGTCTATATATAGATCCATATTTTCTTGACCTCGGTACTAGCTGGTGATGAGTCATTAGTTTCACGCCCCGGCCGCTTTAATCCCTGGGAAAGAATCTCCGGTATCCATTGGATAGGAGTTTGTGTGGATCCTATAGCCATTCTGGACAATTTGGAGAAATGAAAGTGACCCTAAAAGTACTCGAACTCCGGCTCCTCAGTCGTCCAGCCCGTAGCAAGTCGCTATACCGACGACGTCACCCCGACACCTATAAGAAATACTTCATTATGAAATAATTGTAAATAACAAAATTACTGCCACAACAAACAAATTACGTGATCAACCCCCGTGCTTCAGCACAGCGCCGTGGAATCTCGGATGGGACTGGGGGTGAAGTTTAATGAATTCTTAACATCGCCACTGAAATGAGATAGTTGATCAGGTTATATCAGACCGCTTCATTCCCAACGGCTGTCATTGTCTGTTAGTCCTAGGTTCTGTCTGAATGCCAGAGAATAGAAGAAAGACACTGGTCCTTCCAGGAACTTGTGAGAGGTCTTCTATTTGTAACTTTATCAAGAAGGCTGACCGCACAAAATAATGACACAATGCAAACTATAGAACACAAGTAATGCACTAATGGTAATTACCTTGAGGCGCATTTCCTGCTGCTCCTCCATTCAGATTAAACTTTCATGCTAATTCTCTTCCTCATTTTTCTCGGTTTAATTAACGAAGCTTGTTTAACTGCCGGTGCCGAGAAACGGACCCGCGATATTTCGAATTAGAAGCAGGCGTGCCACTCATTACACAGAGTAAACTGCGGCATATAACAGCTCCTCTTTTTCGTTTTATGCGTTTGGCATGATTGATACTGTCCTGGACACTTACAAATTATGAAAGTAATGGTCTTGGTTCAGTTAAGTGATTTAGTAAGATTATGATTGTGGCATGCCGATCACAGCAGTTTGGGTCCTAAAGTATCTTCACCCTCTCGAACACTGATGTCGTGATTTCGAGTCCCACTCTAGACATGGTTGTCTGTGTTCTTCTTCGTAAAAGTAGAGGCCTTGCAACGGTCTGATCCCCCGTCCAAGGAATCCTACCGAATTCGTGTAGAGGACTGAGAAACTGAAAAGCGGCCAAGGCCCAACAAAAGGCTGTAGAGCCATGGACAGATAGATGGTTGTAATATCCTTCTGAACTCCAACCTGGAATTGATCTAAAACCCTTTAATGGCTGTCATTAGCTGTGATCCAAAAAGGGAAATTTTCAATTACAGCGTAAGGAAACTTTTTCTTACGGGGAAATCCAGTGAAATTTGTGAGGACAGCCACTACTAGGACTCGAGTTGATAATCACTTTGATTCATAATTTGACGCTCAGCCTAGTGACTCATATAGTCCAGAAGACTGGGCTTGATTGTTTCGTTTGCAGTGAAGTTTATATCACATAAATATGTTTATCAGAGATAAGAGTTTCTTGAACCTGAATACGGAAATTTGCAACTTTCTCTGTCGCCTTATTTTCTCTAATTATATGGTGTTAACTTGTAACGCGCAAATATATAAAAGCAAATGAATAAATGATTTTCTACTACCCTTGCGTCTGACCATAACTCACACCTTAAATATCTGCAATAAGTTATTGGAGATTTCCGTATTGATGGAAATAAGGCTGTACAGTCCGCTGAAACTAACCGACGTTTCGGAAGGAAAATTTAGCATGGACCCAGAAGATTGGAGTGACGCATTCTTCAGACATAGGTTGACTTTCAGCGGAGTATGAGGCTTTATAGATCTTCATAACCAGCGCTGTGAGGACCTCACTTCCTACAATATGTTGGTGAACTATGAACAAAATTATATAAAATTTGATCCTGTTACTTTAAAAAATGAAATTCCTGGCGTGTGTATTTCGCGGACTGCTAAGTCAAAGTGTAGCACTGGTTCTTAAGAATGTGTTGACACGTGGCTCATAAATCTCCGTTGCTTTGCTTAAACTTATTTTAAGAAGTACGTGCGGGCTACGGATCTTTATGCCGGTCGTCTAGCTTTCATTGTTTGCCGTGTGAGACGCAATGGTTTCTACTAAATCTCAATCCTTCATGCTTTGAGGGAGGCGGCTGTAGTGGCGAACGGAGTGCACAAAGTTAAATATCCCCCGAGTTTATTCATATGGCCTCACTGTGTTTGGCTCTCGAATCTGGAGTTATGGGCTCGAATCCTAATTGACTATGGCAGGTTTGTTTGTTTTTAGTGGCGTTCGAAAACTTGTGGCTCCCTTATTATTTTCCCTCAAAGGCAAATGGTCTCTCCGTCTCTGCGCACATGCAGGAGCTCAAGAACTGTTAATCGAATGTTCATGATGTAGAAATTCCAGAATTTTAATGATATGATTACAGCTCTGATAAAAATCGAAAAAAAATAGCGGATATATTATGTAAATATCTGCATGTATTTCTAGAGCACAGTTCGTTAAGTATTTACCAGAACAAAAACTGTTTAGAACAAATGTCGTGCAGAGTGCTTAAACCTGCATTTAGTGTTTAGTACTCCTTTTCCGTTCTTCTTCAATTTTTTTCAAGATAATGAAATGAAATTGGCGCTACATGTACTTTTCTTACCTACTTAATCCGTTCCCCTTATACCTTACGGTTTGGAGGTTCTTTTTTTCATTTTGATTATTTACAGATGATAGGACTCCTTGGATGAGTGATCAGCTCGTCGCAGGGCCTCCACCTAAATACAGGACAACACAAACACAGAATAAACACATACGCATGCCAAACATTAATGCCTTGTGTGGGATTCGAATCCACGATCCCCAATTCCGAGCGAGCGCCGCTCGGCTACCGTGACCGGTGCATGTACTTTCCTGACTTTAAAACTCAGCACTCACCCACAGTCGCCGCAGTCTTCCGAACGCAACCGAAGAATGGAGATTAGTCAAGAATGGTTTATCCAACAAACGCGGAGATTACTGAAGTCTCCTTTTCTGGATAATAATTAAAATGAAGCTTCCATCCACCTCAACTTCTAGGTCCTCTTGTATTTGAATTTATATTTAATTCAAGTCTAAGTGACTAATCTGCGGAAGTCTTTTACTCTCGGCAAAGTACATCGGTGAACATGGGAGAAAGTCCCTAATTTGTTACAGTAAAAAATGCGGCAATTAAGGGAAACCCAAGATAAATACTTGGTTCAGTTTAAACTGCTCTGAAGTCAAACAATTTTTTATTAAATATGGTGATGTGCCCCATACGACTTCGGAGTGTATATCTAATTTTCATACAGTGTGTATAATAAGAGTGAGCAACAAAAAATTTATAGCCGTTGTTTATCCATTCATTATATTTCTGATCTATTGTCAGGTTGAGAAAGCACCAACTCAAAGTCAGTAGTTGCATGTGAACTTAACGTCCGTTTATTATAAGGGAATACTTAACCGCAGTCACAATTTATCTCAAATAGGGTACTCTGGTACTGAAGTCTAGCAGTTTCATCCTCATTTCAGCTACATTTCCTCTTACAAAGAGGATATTAGCATCTTGCATGTAGTTCTTCCGCGGAACGCGTCTATATAATGAAGGCTCTATTGGCTTACTTCTGCAACCACATTACTTTGCTGCCTTATGAAGATTAGGGCCTCATGGTGGCGTAATTCTAGTCCAGATAATCATACCGTTTGTTCTAATAAGTATTTAGTGCATCTGTGTAGCAGATTAGGTCAAATTCTTCGAGGAAGAAGAAAAATTTCGGCTACAAGCAATTCGTAAGACTTTAAAATAGTCTCTGCACTTGATGCAGCAATATTTTGCAACACATGTATCAGATGATGAATATGCGTCGAGTTTTCTCGGATATTCCAAGCAGTTCCTAAGCTTTATGATTCCGTTCGTGTTCCTGCGCATGTTACTGCACCACGTGATCTCAGCCTCTCTTCGTTTCTTCTGCTTGCATTCAGGAACCTGAAGATTTATAAAAATCTTTCTCTGACCAGTCCAGTGCTATTAAAAAACTGACATGCAGTGACACCATCTGGCGCCATCTATCGGGATCGCATTGGAACAGTGCGTCAGATTCCTTGCTTTCACGGCCATTAAACACAATAAAATCTTCTCAGGCGATAAACCATGTGAATTTCTACTTAAAAAAATATGGAGTTAGATATCTCCTCTGCCTCCATCATTAAGGTTCAGCGACCCTGATGATGTAGGCGTATGATATATCTGAAACTTCAGCTTCTAACTCAACATTGACACGGCTGATCGCACGAGAAGGTTTTAGTGAATTGGAACAATAACTTTTAACACCTTGTATCATCAGAAGAACCCCGCAATGGCTCCCAGAAATACGTCGCTTTACTACCAAGCTCTCTCCCTCACATAATACTCGACTTTTCTGTCATGACTTCATAATGTACAAAAAAACTAAAGTCTAGAAATATTATTACTGATCAGCCTAATTGACTTACATTTCCGTTCCTTTCAGTATATAACATCGCATCTTCCTTTACCCATACTCTCCAGTTCGCTTTCTCAGTGTCTGCTACATGAGCTCTGCCGTCGATGCATCTTCGTCGGGTTATCTTAGAACGAGCCAAATTTGATTTCTGTACTTCAGCTTAGGCAGTCTGACGATTCTCCAGTTAAGATACGTACAGTTTCTGCCAAGGTAAACGGAACGTTATAGGAAATTCTGTTACTTCCTGTGTAATAAGCAGTGCTATAAGGATAATGGCCTTCATATATACTACGAAATTTTATGGTGTGCAAACTATGCTGTAATTATAATATTTAATTTTCTCCGATATTTGAGTCCTGTCAGTATTTTAGAGAGCAGTACAGAGTGAAAGGGAACTGTATAGCTGGGTGAGGACCCCGGCCAGATATTGATAGTTCTCCGTTCCATGACGCTGAAAGTTAGGCCTATTAGCAGATCCGTGTTCACGTTTTTAACGTATATGGCAAATTTATATGACATAAAATCCCTCTGCCTTCCTATAATCCCTGGTTTTATTGCTATTAAATACCACAGCGTCCATTAGCCACATCACAAAGTGCATTCACATAATCCTCTGATATTAAGCTACGGCAGACACTGTGTCTCGTTTACTGTACAGATCCGCATGAACTTTGTAATGCTACATTCCATTACGTTTCTATAAAATAAGTTACATTTAACTCTGCAATATAAACCTTGCCTCATAAAATCGAAAACTTAGCTCCGTTTCTAGCTTTGTCTTCATTTATTACCGGATTCCGTGATGCTATGGTATTCTGTATCCCTTCAGAGGATGGGCTATCTCACCGAAGCTGATTTCCATGCAGCAACCCCAAGTAGTACATTGGGAATTTATGTCGCCTCTTAACCTACTTCCTTCCCCCGTGTTAAGAAAAACAGGAATATGAAGTCACAATGATATCTGAGTGTGTGTCTCCTATTACCTTTCGAACCATTTAACCGATTTTCACGGAACTTGTTATGAATGTTGTGCCATTGAAGGCCAACTAATTTCCTGCTTTTTAGCTTACTTTTCTTTCTTATGGAGAGAAAGTGGTCTTTTGACACCGCCCTGCTGTTTCTGCGTCTCTGTGTATCTTCTTTTCTTCCTTCTTTAGTTTTAGTAGAAATTTTCAGATTTTTAAGAAACTTGGAATGAATGTTGTGCCATTAAGGAACTCTCGGCTTGCTTTCCAATCTTAGGGAATGGAAGCAGGCTCTTTAGTTCGTCATGCTTTTGTATATTTGTGTGTCCGTCTGTATGTCCCTCTATTCATATTTTGAACCAGTTGACCGATTTTCATGATATATATGATGTAGGTTATGCCATAGAGGGTATTCCATTGGCGGAATTTATAATTTCTTAAAACTGATGGTAATATCACGGTAAACATGGAAACTTAGGAAATGGAAACGACGTTCTGTATATTTAAAATGGAACTTCGATATGAAGATGATAACAATTAAAAGTATGCAACATCTATTAAGGTCCTTTTTGAAGGCTGTAGAGTAACATATGAGCCGTGTGAACACTGTACATAGCTCCGAATTTGAAAACGGTAACTAATGAAACATTAGAAAAAACAATGCGAAATTTGGCGCGAAGTTAGGTGGTAAGCATCCAGACAAATTGAGCATGTGACATTTTTTAATTTCAAATATACAAACACAAAAATAATATAAAATTTATATGTTATATCCGAAAAATATTATGTAGAGAGAATCTGTATAAGCTTTCCCAAGTATAATAATTCAGTTCAATTCTTTATTATTTATGTGCGGAGTCAACAACCACAAGGCCAATTACAGACAGAGCACAGGGTAGATACAAGTAATTCATTGAGGACAAACACAATACAAAGTCAAAGTCAAATTACAGGCAGGCACTGGAGGAAAACACAATAATGCAGAAAAGTAAACAAACAATAATAATAATAATAATAATAATTTAATTAATATAAATCAGTAATGCAGACAAGTAAACAAACAAAAAATGATAATAATAGTAATAATAATTTCATTAACATAAATCTATGTTGTTATTAAGAACTAAGAAATGAAACGTATAAATATTTAATTGAGAAATGAAAAGTACAGATTTTCAGAGATCCTAATAATTCAATTCCTGTTTATTTACGTGCAAACTTAACAGCACAAAAGCCAATTACAAAGCTAGCACGAATAGAGAAATACAAAATATAATTTAAAGAAAGTTGCAAAAATGATAGTCTATATGAATTACACAGCATGAATAAAGATACAGAAGCAAACATACACATACAAAGCCACAATGTGAGAATAATAATAATAATAATAATAATTTATCACATATTCCAAATTTCGAACAGTAATAAATAATGTGTTTTGACGTAAAAATGGTTAGGTTGTTTAATAATAATGGGTTCTGGATTTGATGATGGTGTTTATTGGCACTTCTTTAAAATACAGTTGGATATAGCAGCTCACATACTGAACACCTTAACGATGTCTGTCTGATGAATCTCTCCGAAGGATTTCTCGTTGCTGTCTGAATCTCCAACTGGTCTCTACTACTAACTGAATTCACGAATCCACTGCCTTTTGTATTTTTGACGCCTCCGAATAGAAGTGACCATGTCTTACAGTTCCTCTATTCTTCTCTGTTTCATCCGTTGCCAGGAAACGTATGTCAATATCGGGGAAATGCTTTGATTCCCCAAGCGTATTCGTTGCCGCGAAACGCGTTTTAACAATCCGTTGTCTAGCAATGGATTATTTCGTCACAATAGTTTGAGTGGGATTCGAACAACATTTACATTGAACTTCGTCAAGTATATAAATAGCATTCTGAGTGTTTCTCCTTCGATTGGTATTTCATTTATGTTTCTAGTTTGAATACGTATGTAAGGATAAAACTTCAGATCCAACTATGGATTTATCGACACGCAGATTAAAATTAATATGGAACTAACAAATTAAATAATTAGCTTCAACTATAAGTAGAGCTAATGTGGGAGGATATGTGGCAGAGATGCATCAGACAATTGGTGGATTTCGTCAATATTTTTAACAATTTTTTACTTTTTTCAGATTTAATCATGACCGTGCTGCAGTGTTCTTCCTTATACAATTGATGGTTAACGTGTCAACAAATCACCTACCTTTTTGTAGCCCGAAAGTTGGTCGCAGTGATGCACACTAATTTGAGAGTTTAACCCTTCACACTCCACTTCTCCGTGATCTACTGCAATATTGTCCTCCCAAGTAAGCTTATATCTCCCAATGGGCCTCTTCCCTTGATGGATTCGAGCAAAATCCTCTATAAATTTCTCATCTCCCTCATGCATGTTACATATCCCCCCATATTATATTTATTGACTTAATCATCCTGATAGTAACAGTTGGACCGCCTCTTTGGTCTAGTGGTCAGAGTTCCTGGCTACAGATCCAGAGGTCCGTGTTCGATTCCCGGCACTACAAGATTTTCTGTGAAGTAATTGGTCTGGAACGGGTTCCACTCAGCCTCGTGACGATAACTGAAGAGCTATTTCAAGGAAATAGCGCCTCCGGTCTAGAAAACCGAAATTAACGGCCTTGGGGATTCGTTGCACTGACATGCGACACCCTCAATCCGCCAAAGTTGGCACTAACTTCTCCGAAAAACGGCGGTCGCTCGGTCGGTATAGTTCGCTTACGGACAAAAGCCTGGGAGTTGTTGATAGTAACAATTGAAAGGCATATAAATTATAAATCTCTTTATTTTATAACATTGTCAGTGTCCTGGTATTTCATTTCTATTACATTCAAATAATATCCTCGGCTATTTGTTTTCAAAACTCTCTCAAGCCATTCTTCTTTCTTTTTATTCACATTTAATTGTGAATAATCCCGCAACCGCTTAATTATTAATATTTTGCAACTGCGTGTTTGTTGTCCCGTGGGATGTGAGCCTTAGAGGTTTGTGTTCGTTCCATAGAATTTAACCTCTTTGCAAGTGCACTGGATTCTGAACCGCTCTTCCTGACGTGTGTCAAGCAGTGAAGAGCAGCAGCAGCTGTGGGCTGTGTTCATTTATATTAAGTGAGGCTCCACAATGAACAAGCGCCATGCACTTCATCTCTGCGATTCATGGAGGCGAGTTATCTTCTTCTGTATTCCTTAGAATTACTGCAAAGAATTACTTTTTGGTTTACACTTCTCAGGATCCTGGGAAATCTCCAGTGGTGATGTGTGACCTGTTGGTAATACCAAATGTTTATCTACATTCTGACATGAAACCCCTCATCAAAATATTTATCTAACAATTTTTCCATGGCTGTTTTTATGAACCTTAGTATGAAGAAGGCGACACGATTAGCAGATTAGCGTAGCGTATAGGGCCGAGTTTGGAGCTTGGTACCTCATAATAAGCGAAGAATAGATCGAAGAAATGTGACAACAGAGGGCTGAGGAGGACATTTGGGCGGAAGTGTGAGAGAGTAACTGATATTTGGAGGAAATTGCTTATGAGGAGCTTCATAAACATTATTCTTTACAAAGAAAATTAATTGTAATGCCCTAGCGGCGCAGGGGGGGAATGGAGGTATCCCTCCCGCTGCTGCCGCCGCTGTAATGCCGTGGTACAGGGGGGCGTGGAGTCAGCCCGCCTCTGTCCCCCTGTAACTCCGCATGTAGGGGCCGTGGAGGTATCCTTCCTTGCCTCCACTGGTTCTGCTGTAAACTGGTACTCCTGGTAACGTCGCGCCGTCGGGGGTGGGCAGGTACCCCTCCTGGCCACCTCCGCTTATGCTGTAAGGCGTGAACGCAATCATCCTAGCTCACCCTTAGCTAGGATTCTCCTATATCGGAGTTTCCGTCTGTCCTACAAGCTGCCACCATCTATTCTCTGTTCTTCCAATTGTTGGTACTACTCCCTGGCATGTAGTCATACCCCTCCTTGACCACTCCTCCCTTAGTTTACAGGTAGCCACGTAATCCCTTAATATTACACTTTATCTTCGGATCTTGGGAGGGCGTTACTATCAAGGCTACCGTACTCTGCCTGTGTGGCAGGAGCCTATCCCTGCCTATTCTTATCTTCATCTTCGGCTGCCACTGCGGCCTGTGTCAGTTCTGCCCTCGCTCGTCAGGATTACTCGGGATCGGGTGTGGGAGGTGGAATATATATATGAATTACACTCCCGGTACATCCTATCCTA
>NW_019744110.1:782128-794350 GCF_002891405.2 Cryptotermes secundus
GTTATCACCATTACTATCAAACAACATATTATCAATCGGCATGGCTAATATACGTGAACAGACCCACCTGAAGTACAAGATGTCGGCACACTGCCTCCGCTCGTCAGACCCATGTCGAAGAGAGCCTTCGGCTGACAACTCAATATTCTGTTTAAAATCAGAATTCCAAGTCTCTTGACTTTCCCTCATTTATAGTCTTAATTCGCTGATTCAGCGTGGACGACAAGGGGGTAGATAGCTCCTCCCTTGTGTTCTAATTTCTTAAAGTTAGGCTTTCATTGGGTCTTATCGGGATGTGGGCAGACCCCCCCCGGGCGTCTGATCGCTGCGTAAGCAATCTATTCCGATCCTCCAGTGCCCGAGTTAGGCAAACTTCTGGCGCTGTGAGGACACAGCCTTGCTGGGCAAGCAGATTCCTGACCTACTTGCCATTACTGATGTTTACAAGTTGCGGCAATAACTGTGCAACACTGTTCGCTCGTCGCGAACATTTTTGGGCCGTGGCTTCGTCTACTATCTCGAATTTTGGGGCATAACATTAATTATCAAATTAGAGCGGATGAGATCGGCAGAAATGTAGCACGGGTGGGAACGATAATAAATGTATTCAGAAGTCTTTTAAACACGAAGGAAATAAAAAACTTGGAAGACCAAAATATAAATCGGAAGATAATATATTGTGCACCTTAAAAGAATATGTTGTGAGGGTGTAGATTGGATGAATCTGGTTCCCAATAGGCATCAGTGGAAGATACATTTTGAGATCATATTACGCTTTCCAATTGGAGACAATTCGTGGAAATTCTTGAGTAGCTAAGGGACTGTTATTTCTCAAAAGAGATTCGGCTTCTCCGTGGAGTTATTTATGACGAGTTCATGCGTCTCACTGTTTATAGAGAAGTTCAGTGTTCTGATTGTTACGTTTATTTGCTCAACTGTTCCAAGAAGTTAGTTTTGTTGGAGATAAAACAAATCAGGATGCTAGACACAGAAGCAGGTAGCCATCACGGCTTCTGGGTCGAGTGTATTGTTCCCCTTAAAAGCTGAAGAAAATAGGATTTCAATTCGATATTCCGTTCTAAGAAGTCAATAGTTTCTCGTTGCCTGGAGACCGTATTGCTTCTTTATATCACAATTATACAACACGACGTTTTCTCCTACAAGGCGCATATACGTACATGGGGTCTGGAAGAAAGTTCGTTTGAGGTTTATTTCACAATGCCCCATAAAGAGTGACTTTAGATAGCCCTGAATAAGACACAGCAGGGTTTTTCTGAGAGATAAACTGAAAGTAACACGGATAAATAAGTCGTGACCTGCTTCATTATTCTATACGAGTATTCGCTTACAGCAAATTACGGAGCAAACAGTAACCAGTTGAGTTTATGACTGAGTTCACTTACAGTTATCATGTAATATGGTTCTATCGCTTTCGATCGTAGGCTGTGTTGTTGGCCATCTCTTTATAATTAGATGAATATACAGGGTGTTTCACGACTGTAGGACATAACTGCAGGTGGTGATTTCCTAGGTCTTTGTGATCAATAAATTTCATATAAACATGTGCCCGATTTTGGACGGTTACGGAGTTATGACCGTTTTAAACTCAGAATAGAAGGTAACGATTACTGACAATAAGCTGAACAAAATAATAAATCAGCATAATACATGATACACTTAAAGTATGAAGGTAAGGTTAACTTCATGAAATTACCTTTAATTTGAATTCATTGGTGCTTGAAGCTGATTTTTTAAAATGCCACCGCCGGCCGCAACACACGCTGCAGCTCGGTTGTGAACCGCGCGGGTAGCACGTAACAGCTTCAGCTGGCCGTTTCTTATGTGGTCAGCGGCGTCCAGGGTGCGACCGAGCAAAGCATCTCACGTTCTCACCTTCACATTGTAAACCAGTTCTTTCTTCCATCCCCACACACAATAATCCAGTGGGCTTAAGTCTGGAGAGCTGGCTGGCAATTCTTCGCGTACTCGTACGTGGACTGCAGTGTACCATACGAACATTGCCTTCTTCATTGACGTCTTCATTAACACCACGCTCGGCTGCAATGTGAACACTGGGAAGTCTACCGGTATCTCGCAATGCCTGGTAAACTCCAGTATACTCGTACACTCTCCGGTTCAGTATTCTACGATTCGGAAACCGTTGCTGATATTCAGCTACGGTAAGAACTGAGTTACCGTCACAAAACCCGTACACATGAATCATATCTGCATACTAATCAAATGAAAATGTAAATGGCATCGTGAACGTAACAGACGTACCGAGATGAAGAAGTGTTCTGAACACCAGTAGACGCCACACCAGTCGTGGCCGGACATACCAACCCACCACGCCTCAGGTACCTCTCAAGTGTCGAGATAACGAGAACGCTTTGTCTGTGGCTGGCTAAAAATAGCGACCCGCCAGATGACAGATGCTGTTCACACGAGGGCGTGTATGGGAATGAAAAAACGGTCATAACTCCGTAACCGTCGAAAATCGGACACATGTTTATATGCAATTTTTTGATCACAAAGACCTAGGAAATCACCTCCTGCAGTTATGCCCTAAAGTCGTGAAGCACCCTGTATTTGTTACATCCATTTTTCTTCAACATCGACCCATTTTATCCTGAACCTGTATCCTGTTCAATGCGACACAGGTACCCCATCACTTTAAGAAAAATTAAATGAATATATTTGTTAGCCCCTTTTCTTCAACATCGACCTGGTTGTTCTCGAACCCAGGTCCTCTTCAATGCGACTCATGTATCCCACTACTCTGAGAAAAAATTAGATGAATATATTTGTTACATATATTTTTCTTTCCATATGCTCAACATCGACCTATTTGTTCTCGAACTCGTGTCCTTTTCATTAGAAACATAATCTGTCGGGGTTAATGGGGTGATGAGACCAATGAGATGAGTTGGACGGAGCTTGCAGAACGCGTGATGGAGATTAGAAATGTTAGAGAGTTGAGAAGAGAAGGGGAGGTCATTAATAAAGTAAGTCTGAGAAAAAGAGGACTTGGGGGTGAGACTTAGATTAAAATTGGCTCAGGGGGGTCCAATGGAGGATATTTTTGAAAATAATAATGAATCTTCAGGTTCCATGCAAAGCACATAAATTATTGAGCATCTGTCGGCCAAAAGGCTTAACAGTGACAGTGTGGCAGACTGTGGCGCATTCTTTCGGAAGAGTTAGCTAAGACCACATGAAAGTTGAAATTATGTTTGTAGATGTGTGTCCCAAAACATGATTCACGTACGCAGGTACGCAGTTAAAATTCATAGTTACTTAAAATGAGACATTCTCTTTATTCATAACATATGCATAAATACAGTTAAAATGGAGTGAAATATGAACTCACTTCACATGCAATTTCTTCTGACTTTCACCATATTTGTGAAAATATTTCATAGGTCACGCACCTGAATCCATCGTCCCTAGTCAAGTCTGAACAACACCACAAAGTATACAGATGTGTGAAATATTTGTCTAGTCTTGCAGTAAAATCAAAATAATGATCAAGGAGAGATGTCCGTGGTGACACAAACAAAACATCATGAAGTTGACAGAGGAGTGGGTTCTGTCCATAAGTCTCAGACTCTTAATTGTCATCTCTCTGACAGCTTCCTCAGGCTGGAAGCATTTTGCCAGGTACGCCAACAGAACAGTGATTCCGTGAGCCATTCTTTCGATTTTGGTAGGACTTTTGTGTTCGTATGACACAGTCAGAAATATTATATATTAGGAATTGAGCACAGAATTGTAAAAGATCATTTATCTTCATTACAAGCTACTGGCTGGCATTGCAGTATCCGTATGCACGTGAGTGTGTCTACACTTGTTCTTCTTAAAGGCATTCGAAGATGTTTTTCAATGGCTCTTACATACCATCCAGGGTCCTGGTCTCTTATTCAATTCAGTTATAATTTTTCACAGACGGTAGGACTCCTTGGACGAGTGATCAGCCCGCCGCAATGCCGCTACCTAAATACAGGACAACACAAACACAGAATAAACGCAGAAACATACCAAACATCCATTTCTTAAGTGGGGTTGGAACACACGATCCCAGCGCCCGAGCGCGCGAAAACAATACATGCCTTGGACCGCGCGGCTACTATGACCGGCTCGAAGAAGACGAACATTTATAAAAATCATTTCATTGTCTCTAAAAATGTTTCTAGCAGCTATCCTGAAGGAACATGTGAAAGGGATCCGAAGTTTCAATTAAGTTTTATGCTGCTCTCTTTGCCTGGGGAAGAAACTTATTCGAGAAGCGCTATGTATAGAGATCAGTGAGCTACTCAACTGAATGGCTGAAAGAGGAAAACTTCCAGGGATCCCAGTGTTGTGCAATCGAATACGGCGCCTTAAGTGATATCGGATTTCTATGCATTAGTACATGGGTTTACATTTATTTTCGATTGAAGTTTATACGAGACACAAGGAATAAATCAGCTTTAATCCCAATGAGATGCGTCGTTAAAGTTCTTTCGTTTCCAGTGTTCTCTATTTCCTTCTACATAACACTTAACTGGAGAAACTTTCTGTCTAATTGAGCGTGTTTCGTGTTCCGTTACAAAACAAAATTTGAAAAAGGAATTTCTAGTCACTGAAACTACTTCTCAGGACGCAGTTTTCATAGAATATATTTTTTTGGTACTTTAGAGCTTGAAATTATACAGAACTCTGTAATATCTTGCAGAGAAATTTCTGAACATTTTTATGTTGTGACGTCATAGTTATGAGTCGTGATTTTGTTATCTTACAGCGACCCATTTCTCTACTGGCTGCACCTTGAATGCGGTTCGCTTTAAGAACACAGCAACCTGCAGCTTCAGTTTTTAATTGCTTGCTCCTAAACGATACCAGTCAGCAGGGCTCGACCTCGGAACTAAATGTCCTGCTGACGTTGACAACGGAGTGAAGTAGACCGCTGGCAATATCACTTGCATCGCATCCAGGTTTGGTAACACTGAGTCGTTCCTCAAAATAATTTCTACATGCCAAAAGATAAATGCGGAATATGATACCGTGCCGGTGTGTGCGAATGTCACTAATTTTGTGACTGTGACTAGGAAGATATACTTGTGACTGTGAAACTGTGCTTATGTGATTGTATGTATGAACGTGATTTAGGCAGGATTTTGAGAAAAATTTGATGATTTTCGTAGAATTTGCCATGAGCATATTGTCATTAAAAGTAACATGCCATTCAGAATATAAGTATAAAATTTAATGGAACTAGCTCACGATGGAACCCACTGACAGGTTTTTGCGAAGGCGGTGAGAAATACTGGTTTTACAATGAGGAATTTCTTCTTAGACGACTTAACGATGGAGTTCCATAAATATAGGCCGTCAGCTTCAGTACAGTGCCGGAGAAGTTGCCGCTGAAGAAAGGCGAAACAACTGCCTTATACGAAAAGGACGAATTTCATCCCATGTCAATTTTCCGTAGTTACCGATTTCAATTGCAGCCAAGAAATGCAAGTAATTTTGACTGACATCTGCTATACGATTTTATCTCTTTACGAAGTATGATGGTATTTAAATAGAAAGTCTGGTGAAAGCGGATTTTTTTGTAATTTTCTGTAAAACAGTTATTCTACTATAAAGTTTGAAATTTTTGTGTTAAGTGTGTTTGAGCCTGTCAACTCTGCCCAGTGAATTAATTGATGAAGCCACCGACATGTATCCCTGGTCACAATGTAGGGGCGAGCAACACCAGAACTGATGGAACATTCAGAGTAAACAGCGCGGTTTCAGAGCACTTCAAGTTTGAGTATGATTGCCATAAACTGAAAACTTTTACGTTTTAATGGGTCTCGAACCCCTTTCCTATAGTACCAATTCCAACGAAGCACCCGTTGAAGTGGCTTCTTCCGGCCGTCTATCCTCCATCTGCATCGGACAACAGAAAACCCGCTGAACGGATTTCCCCTGAGTTTAATATGTTGTTATACTGATTTTTGTCTCTAAGTTCAGATTTTGTTTAAAATCGGGAAAAAAGCTATGGTCACTTTAGATGCAGATTTACATGAATCTCTGCCCATATTTTGACAGTAACTCTTGAAGTATCAACAAGGGCGAAAATTATTTCGAACAAAATTTGTCGAGGAAATTGAGACACGTTTGATTTCGAATCAAATCGTTCCTTGGGTTTCTCTAATTTCCGGAATAATTAAATATATAAAAAAGACTTTCAAGAAGAATTAATCTATGCGTCCATTTCTAACTGTATGCAATAGACGTGCACAAAAATTCGTTAAACCATTTCGACTGTGGTACAGTTTGTCACGTTATAAGGGCCACTTTTTTGTAAAGGCCAAAATCAAAATTTTATTTTTGTCTTATTTTATATAACTAACACAATGGAGCTAAACCCTTCTTCAGAAGCTGCCGGTCGCTCAGCTACTCAGGAATTTCTCAACATTTTATGGAACCCGAAAGTTCTTTATCTTGTTCACGAGAGCCCTCCGATTGGTTCGTGTCCTGGTCTAGATAAATCCAGTTCACACCATCCACAACCTCTTTCTCTGTGATCCACTCAACATTATCCTCCCACATGCGTGTAGCTATTCTAGTGAGTTTCATTTTATGTGTGTCTACTGATCGCTTACCGCTACCGACAATTTTATGGTGTTTCCGTGGTGAGTTTCAGGCCCTGAAATTAATTTTGAGTGCCATTTTATTAAACTGCGAAATTATACTTTCACTTATACGAGTAGCTTCCGAACAGATTGAAAAATGTTGAACTTAGATAAACAGTACTGCCATCTGGTTACCTCCCGGCGATTTACAACGCGTTGCATGTAGACCTACGTGCCAAACCGACGGACATCGTAGATGAAGGTACACGTCATTCGAGTGCGCATGTTCCGACCCCTGTTTAAAGCAGTTGGCGTATTCGCGAAACTAAAGTGAAGATTTGCAATTTAAATGAAGCTACAAACGTATGGGTAATGGGAAGACACGATCAGTAATGTCTACATTATTGAAGTACCTTTTATTTTTAGAGGCACGCGGTAGCGTAGTTGGTTGAGGCACTATGCTACAAGCCGGATGGTCGCGGGTTCGATTTACGATGACATAATCCTTCCAGCCGCACTACAATCCCGTGGTCGACTCAGCCTTTAATAAAAATGATTACCAGTAAACTTCTTGGGAGTAAAGAGCTGCCGAAGTCTAAAGCTGATAACCTCACCGCTATCTGTGAGTCAATTTTCTATGGGATCCTCGACGTCTCACAAACCTATGGGCCTCTACGGCCTCTTAAGGGGATAGCTTTCTTACTTTTCTTTTTATTTTCACTTTTCATTACTACGATAGTGCAGAAAAATAAGTGAAGTTTTGTCGAGATTTGAACCAATAAATTAGGAGGCTAGTAGACCGGTTTTAGTACTTCGAACTTCATTTTAAAGGTTGTGTCGTTTCGAAATTTATCGATAATAAACCTTAAGGAGAGACATTAGAGTTCACAGGGAGTAAAATCAGAACTATCACGAATAAAATGGACAGAAACAATTTTTTCCCACATTTCCAGGACCTTTCGAGAGATATCTGTATTTTCTCAATACGGAAACCCCATATAGTAGCGTCATTTATTTTTGTTTGGTAACATCTTCATCAGTTATCTGCAGCTTCAGCCACTCTTGCAGACACCGATCTTACCCACTGTGTCTGTTGTTTTTTCTATTTATCGGATTTTGCTGCCGCCTATCAAAGCTCCAGTTTCTCCCCCAGGAACTCTCTTGTATCCCGCCAGGTCTACAAGCAAATGAGTAGCGAGTTGCATCCGCAGTCCACTGTTTTCGTACATGGCATTTAGGCATACGTAGGGAGAACTGCGTTAAATTATATTGAAATGTTTCAAATTCAGTAGATTACAAAAAGAGACGAGGATGAACGAATTACATGCACACCATAATGATATGCAACAGAGAAAAAGAAATATAATATTTGAAAATGGACAGATATTCAAATAACATGGCGTAAAAGGAGTAATGAACTTAACACGAAAAAAAAATGGTATACCTTATGATACCCATGCCCCATTACATGCTTCCGTTTATAAACTTATCCCAGAAGGTATATCAAATGGTGTGAGGAATGTCAGGCCTGGCCTTCACCGTGGCTCGAATTCACACCAGTTAGGCCAACATCATAGTCCTATATTGTGAAGAAGGATAGATATAAGCCCACTCTGTACTCCCATTACGATGTAAATTTCTGCCTTCTCCCTAATTGGGCGACTTGAGGCCAGAGTATTCACAACCATACCTGGAGGCATAAGCCACAGCGCAACATAATATGGCGTTAGTATTCGCGTTTAAACTCGAGAGTGAACCTACATCGCCTTTGTGTTCAATGCATCTATGGATGTCTCTGTTCATACTTACTGCCAAAATGTGAGAGGACTCCGAAATATATTTCTTACATTTTGATCGTATTCATTTCGCTGATATAAACTGTATGCATTATACGAGTAATGTTACTTAATTTCAGTCGCAATGTACATTAATGAGAGAAGATGTTATACATAGATAGATACATAGAACTTAAATAGAAAAATTCAAAGCTACAGCGCTACCAATACCATCTCCTGCTATTGAATATTAATGAGTCACTTCCGTCGACCCCCATTCGACTTCCACAATATCCATTTAATGATATTTTGTGATATTCTCGGTCCTACTAATGGAAGATTTCCTGGACGTTCTCTCATCAAAATTCTGTAAGCATTTATATGCTACACTTAACAAGCTACATATCCTTCTCTTACTTCAAAGCTCTAGGTGGCCTGTACCAATCTCGAAACTCTTGCTTACGCGATACATTTTGCTGAACTCTAATCGCTGTACCTCCAAAAATGCAGATCGGTTTCTCCTGTATTTGCGTCCTCCAAGTGATCCTCATTCAGCGAGCTTCTCAGATACATGTAAAATGGAGGCTATATTCACTGAGTGAGGGGCTTGTTTTCTAACACATATTTGACGTCATTGGTTCCTGTTCCCTCTTACCATATCTCAAAATACTACAACATTATTTATAGCTAGCGGCATGAGTGCGTGTCTATTTATACTGGCCCATAGGTGCCGCTTGCACATAAATCCACGTACGCCAGATTATTAAATTTTAGTCAGTGTTCCATATTCAGTTGTAGGGTTTGAAGGTGGGGGCGAATTTGTAGCTATTACCTCGGCGTCATGCGCAGGCCTTCAGTTTGCAACTAAACTTTTTTAATATCAGTGTGGTCTCTGTGTTTGAGGGGAGAGAACGTCAGGCATAGTGTATCGCCGAAATAACACAGATATCCTTTTCCTACCGCTGGATTTATGACGTAAATCTACCCAGCAAATCCGCACAGTCCGCATTATTTAGATATAAAACTTGATACTTGTTTCGAGAGTTCGTTGGATTATCGCACGTCTGCAAAACTTCTTTCTCCATAGAGATGCCAATTCTTATTCAGAGTTATATGACAACTGCATTTTCTTCAAATTTATTTAATGAATTTACTGCAATTACATATTTTCCCCGCCTCTTGTGTTAAATGTAGCAGTATTACAACAATAAATAAAGTGATGACGTTAGAACGGTCAGTTGTCGAACGGAAATTGCTGCTAGATATAAGGTAATGACGTTAGATCTGTTACTTACCGAAATGTAGTATTCTTGCTATTGTGGTTATGAGCGGTTACTTACCGAACAGAAACTTAACATTATTTTTACTCGAGTTAAAGATGATAATGAGAAGACTGCTACTTACGTAAATGAAATGTAGCGTTATTGCTATGGAGTTACGACAATGATGCTAAAATAGCGACTTTTTTTTTCCTTGGCACTACAGCCCCAGTGGGCCTAGACCTACCTCCATGAACTACGTTCACTTCGGTTTTTCTAGATCTTACACATACGGTAGGACTCCTTGGGCGAGTGATCAGCTCGTCTCAAGGCCTCTACCTGTAGACAAACACAGAAAAACACACACAAAAATTCATACCCTGAGTGGGATTCGAACCCACGATCTCGGCTTCCGAGCGAGCGAAGACAGTGCATGCCTTAGACCGCTCGGCTACCGTGACCAGCAAAATAGCGATTTATCAGATTCAATTAGGTATGTAGCAGCGACATAATCTTTCGTAACGTATTCACTGTGCCATTTCGAAGTATTTTTTGAAAACCAAATGAGCAAAAGCAGTTGTAGCAGTTGTAGCTGGTTTCACTTATTTTACAAGAAAAGATAGTCATGTTGTAATTAGACAGTACAACAGTACCATTCTGAAAATTTGTGTGTTAATAATTTTCGAGGAATACGCAAATTTCTGACGGAAAAAGTTTGTAGATGGTAAAATAACGTAATGCCTTAGCATAAAATATATAGCAAGATTCTGCTTTGGCAGCGGAAATAATGAGAATTTGGATGGTTTGCATAAGAAATTTTATTTAGAGAGAGACCTTCAGAATACCTAACATTTCTGCATGAAAAGAATCTGTATATATAAATTGCAAAAGTAGCATCAGCATGAATCTTTGAATTGCAGCGAGAATTGTGCAATGGTACAGACTTTGTCCATCTGGCTCAGGTTAGAGACCAGTGGAGGGCTCTGATGGACATGGTAAAGAATTTTGGAATTCCATAAAATGTTGGGAAATTTGTTGGCTTCCGAAGGACTAGGGTTCAGTGGAATTAGCTAACTCCCCATAGGTATCGAAAGGACCATGGGCTTCATAAATTATTGCTCTAACTCCCTTTGTCATGTTGTTTCAAACATTTTAGATGGAGAGTTTGAACCCATGCGTTTTCCTTCCAACTACGATCTTGAAGCACCTTGAAATATAGTAAGGCAGTAGAGTGTTTCAAAGCTTCGATTTGTTCATATTTAGTTTTTCCTGCGTCCACGCAGTCACGGAGGAAATTGCCTCAAGCGATAACCCTGATAATGAGGAGCTCCATAACTTGTACGCTTCTCTAAGTATAAGTAGAATGATCGAGTCAAGGAGGATGAGATGGGCAGGGCTACAGTTACGAAATCCCGGACACGTGATAATACGTTCTTCACAAAAATAAAATAAGAACACCAGTAGACCTGTATGTATAGAAATACATGAAAAAGAAAAGTAAGATTTAAGAATTCTGCCCCTACCTTTTTCTATGTGAAACAAAAAATAAACCTCGATACGCAAAACTTAAATTAAGTCTGTAAAGGGTCGTAAAAGCTCCTTCATGTGGAACAGAACTATAGGATATCTTCAGAACTTCGCATAGGAAAAGGCAAGCATCTGAAATAACAAAGTTTTATGTACACATCGAAAGCAGCGATATCTACCGAGAGAATAGCACCGTTCTTTTTATTTGAAGGTCCTGTGTTAGAATCTCTTCCCGATAACAAAGTCTTCTGAACGGAATGCTGTCATTATGCATAAAAATAGATTATTGCCTTTTATTTCCACGTACATTTCAATTATTATTTAACACGTCGCAGTACAAGGGGCTTAGTCCCACTCCACTAGCCAAACGTTCTCTGCAGTTTATGTCCAAAAGAAAATGATACAAATTTCTTTACTACGACTAAAGTTTAGGAAGATAAATAATGTGACAATATTGGGGAACTCTAACCCTAGTAACTTGTGAAAGAATGTATAAGCTTTTAGTGTCACTCTTATTTCAGTTATTAAAACAGGAATGTGACGGTTACGCGTAGTCTGTAGTCCTGTTTATAATTCCGTTTGCGATAACTGCTCAAATATTGCAGTTATGAATATGAAATTTGGCATCGAGGTGGATCACAAAATATCTACGAAAACGTATGGAACGTTCTTCAATTTTAAAAGTTAGGTATATATCAGTGGTGTTAAAATTTTCGTCCATGATGTGTAAGTATTGACCATCTTCTAGTGCACACAATCTCACTTGTCAAGTGAGCTTGTGTGCACTAGAAGATGGTCAATACATACACATCATGGACGTGAATCAGTGCAACAGGACGCTAAAATAAAACATTGTTAAAATTTACCATTGATTTTTCTCTGCTTCAAGGTAGTCGGACGTGAATGAGCCTATGTAGGCCACGAAGTTGTACTATAAGCACTCCTACATCTCTTGTTAGGCCGCGCCATAGCTCAAGCGGTTAGTCGCTGGCTTCCCATCGCTGTGGCCCCGGTTCGATCCCGGGTCTGGTCAAGTGGGATTTGTGGTGGACAAAGTGG
>NW_019744110.1:794424-823972 GCF_002891405.2 Cryptotermes secundus
TATCATCTGGGGCTGGTAAAATAGGCCAGAAGTGGCCGCAGTACACGGGACTTAGTCCCACCCCACTAGCATTAAAATAATAATACATCTCTTGTTAGCGTGTCTGTGTATGTCAAGGCTTGTGAAACTAAGCAGACGTCATAGGTTCTTCCCAGAACTTCTTGTAATAAAACAGGAATTGTTTGGGCAGTCCTGTTAGTATAATTTATTTATACATACTCGTAATCTTTTACTTAACTTACACCTCAATCCATATGCCATTCTGTACGGTTTATCTTCCTACTCAGTTAACATGGGAAAACCTTAAATTATAAGGTTTTCTTTTTCGTTATACCGCAGCATCTTCCTGTACTTTTCACTTAGTATCACTTAGTTCTACAATCTCATGTGTAACACTCATATTCTATAAAGACACGCAACATAACACAACAGGAAGGAACAGAACCACCACCTCGAGCAGACATGAGCATGGAAGGGACTATATATATTAACAACCTAAACAACGATAAGAGAAGACAGCAGTTACGAGATCCATAAATGTTAACAACTGAGAATGACCACATGGGTCGAACAATGTAATGTAAAAGTTACTAGCTTTTGATAAGTGTTGCACGTGAGACTGTGGAACTAACTGACACTTTGTAAAATTATTCTAAGAAAACTAAGGTCACTACAGAACGAAGAGCATTCCAAATCCCTGGCTTCCCGCCAGCAGCTGCCTTGTCTTGCTGTCTCTTTTGTTTCGGTTTCTCTACACAGAATGCGCTCATGTTGTTCTACATTAATTTTACATGCAGCCATAAATAAGCCGTCAATATTACCTAATATATATACTATTTCTAAAGAATTTTCAGTTTAAGTACATGAAATACCGTATTTACGCATGTATAGGCCGCACATTTTTTGCCAAAAATTCAATAGGAAAACTGGGGTGCCGCTTATATTCGAAATATTCGAAATCACATTTCATTTAAAAAAAATTATATTCATAATTAGTAATACAGGGTGTTCAAAGATCGATAAAATTATTTTTTCTACAATTTATGTCTGTGCGGCCTATACACGCACGCGGCCTATACATGCGTAAACACGGTAAATTCAAATAAGGATATTTTTTCGTACAAGATTTCATACTTGTTACAAGCGAATTAGATGCACCGGTAAACGGTCTGTCTTACCCTTCAGAAGCTTTACTTATTATATTTATCCCACACCCTCAGATATTCCTTTTGTTGGTCCAACTTGCAAGTCCGGCCATCTAAGTACAGTGTCTGTATACGTAGCTAAGCATAAGAATCAGTGCGTGATTTACGCATGCTCCTGACTGGGTTGGCTTCTATCAAGGTACATCTCTCAACTACGAGACCTACAACCCTCTGTTGGGATTGAACCGTAGATCTGCTACGAAGATCTTCCTCCCCACGTACAATCTGTAGAAACCATCCTTTCGCCAAGAGACACCCGTATGCATCCCAACTATAAGACCTCATTTGATTTGTACAAACGACACAGCACGCACGTAAACTACACGACTAATAATAAGAACATACAATCAAGAGAAATAAACGTCATCTCCCACCATCAGGAGGAAAACAACATGACCGAATGTTGGCTCACGATATTTTAACATAATAACTAATTTTTATATACAAAAGAAAATTTTAATACAAATTTAAATACATTGGAAGGCTACCGTATGGAAAAGTGAATATCATATCGCGTGCAGTGGAAAATCCCAATCAGAACACCCAGCAAATACGCTTAAAAGAAACAGCATCATACGTAAATCGACACTTCGGGAAGCGTCATCTTGAATGCCTGAGACAAACATTAAGACTAATAATAACAAAATTTATATAGTGAGCATTATTCATAGCTTAAGTGCATATTGTTTAAAATATCTTATGTGACAGTGTTTCCTGATCGTAGTGGTGCGCCTCTGAGGATGATTCTTCTGAATCGAAACATGTAAGGTGAAAAAGACTGAAGTGTTATAAACTTATATGTCACACTGGACTGAAAATTATCCACTTTATAAGACCTCATGTCTGACTGAACTAGTCGCAGCAACTAATCGAAATTACTTGTATTACGTGGTAATACCTCTACTGAGCTATTGAAGGTAGACCTATTCTCTGTAATTTTTGCGTTATTGATAGCCTACCTGATGATGATAAGATCTAAAAGTTTGTGATGATGGTAAATTATTACAATTAATATGTTGTTGAACATTATCCGTCATCTTGTCTGTTCTTAAAAAACCTTTCTGTTTCTTTTAAAAAAAACACAACGTTTCGGGGACTGGATTCTGTCCCCGTCCTCAGGTAAAACCTACTCAGTTGGGTCCAATAGACAGATCTAGCCCCTATCTCCGGAGTCCAGTCCTCGAAGTGTTGTGTTTTTTTAAAAGAAACAGAAAGGTTTTTTAAGAACAGACAAGATGACGGATAATGTTCAACAACATATTAATTGTAATAATTTACCATCATCACAAACTTTTAGATCTTATCACCATCAGGTAGGCTATCAATAACGCAAAAATTACAGAGAATAGGTCTACCTTCAATAGCTCAGTAGAGGTATGTGGTGCTGGATAATTTCAAAATTGTAGAATTGTTGACGGGTTCAACGCCCTTTGAAGTACTGCAGACGATCATAATTTCTGTACTATTCTATTCGATCACCCACATGCTACTGCTTTTACAAAACAGGAACTGGTATTCGAGTACATATTAATGAAGTAATTTATTGATTTTATTGCTTTGTGTGACGGACATGTGCTTTGAAACTCTGTGAAATCCGTACAAATAGGATAAAACTTATGAAAATCAGTGGCAGATGCTTTATAATATTACCAACTGCCGTTTATGTCCGGATGGACAGTCGAACAACAAATTATTTATGTGCGTACGAAAGAATTACCAGCATGATCAACTTTAATCTCGATATTTTCTAAAAGAGCATGTGGCTTTCGATCAACCACGTGTCCTGATCACGTTACGCTTGCAAGATAGTTAATGAGAGCAGAGAGTGTCTCATTGCAATACTGCAGTGCCATCTGATGGAAACACGAACTCACTAAAGATTTTTTTTTACAAGTAATAAGCGCTATTTACTGTGGGTTTGTTCCAATTAAATTTCTTGTGCATGAGTTATGAAATTTCCAGAAATGCTCATCTAGTTAAAATAATCCCAATTTTCAGCTAGAGCTTTTCACAGAAGCGTAAAATTATGGTGTTTTGTATTGTTCTTCTAGCGCCTTGCCAAATCACTGTATTAAATTTTGCTCCATATAAACAGCCAGCACAGATTACGGACTATTTGAAATTATGTAGCTTGGACATTTCACCGAAAGTAGCAGTAGCATTCCTGCATCGTATTCTGAAAACACCAGCTTCAATTCTCTGCCCGGACACCGCCATTGGAAACGAGATCTTTTATCATTTTCCACAGTCGTTTCGGGTAGTACCTCAAGTCAGATCATGACCATTTCCTTCAAGTTCATTACTGACTAATAACTTTATTCTTCCAAGTTATACAGCCCGAGTTCCTCATAGTTTCATTAGAATTCATAAACAAACGAATCGAATATTTCAGATACAGAAACAAACAATGGAAAGTAGGAAACAAAATTAGCGATAATACTCCTGCAAGCAAATACTTACTTACTTACTTACTAATGGAGCTGGCCCTTCTTGAGGATCCACCAAATCTGCAGCTACTCAAGTATTTCCCAGCATTTTATGGAACCCGAAGGTTCATTACCGTGTACACAAGAGTCCTCTACTGGTCCCTATCCTGAGCCCGATCAATCCAATCCATACCCTCCCATCCTATTATTCTAAGATCCATTTTAATATTGTCCGCCCACTTACGCCTTGGTCTTCCCAGTGGTCTCTTTCCTTCTGATTTTCCCATAAATATCATATATGCATTCCTCTTCTCCCCCATTCGTGCTACATGCCCTGCACATCTCATCCTCCTTGACTTTATCGTTCTAATTTTACTTGGAAAAGAGCACAAGTTGTGAAGCTCCTCATTATACAGTTTTCTCCAAATTCCTGTCACTTCGTCTCCAGCAAAGCAAATACGTAAATAAAATATTAGAGAGATGAATGTTTTGAATTTTGATACCAGAGACTGAACCGCTTTGTCACACTGCAACGCATCTGCGCTGAAGAGAGTATCTCTAAGCTCTTTACGGATTTATATTGTAGATTCTAAGTTTTGATATCAGAATTAGGATCGAGGGTGATCAGAAATACTCGATTTTAAATTTATCTCTGTATTTTGACTTTACATTCATTAGCTACCCTCTTATGATCTCAAAGTCTGAGGAGATCTGCAAACACAGTTATGCACTTGTTGCAGGGATTAAATAGAACCTGCCCAACCCTGACGGAAATCATCAAAACATCTTAATATTCGCAGAAAAAAGAACGTTTGAATGTTATGTATTTTGCTTTTTCCTGTGGATATTAATTGATAGTCGTAATCTTTTGATATAGTCGATATGAACAAATACAAACTGATATGGGCAAAATTTCAGAAATGTGTGACCTGGAGACCATGCAAATATAGTGAAAACAAAGATTTTCTTTCATACACAAAATTTGGACTTATGGATTGAATTTACTAACTTCGGTCTCATAGTTGTACCTAAGGAGACCCCAGGCTCAGGATGCATAGGTTTTGAAACGATAGAGAATTAAATTACTTCGCAAAGTGTGTTGTCATATATAATGGCTGCTTGCCAGAGGATCAGAAATTACATATCCATCCAAAATGATTGAATTTCCATGCTCTCCCGTGTAAAATATTTTATCACAAAAATATGAAATGCATATATCACAACGATTACTTTTATTTCTACAGATGCATTGCGGCTCTGCATACCATCATCAGTGATGAAATATATTGTGAATGAAATTATGTAATATCAATTAACAGTTTACTATTTTTAATGTAAACAATTTAGCATTTGTAACAATATTGAAACGAGTTTCCATGTAATATATATGGATTAGCTGTCAAACTGTGGCATACTGCAGGAGTGAAAAATGCTGATGCCATATGAGGCCGAGACGGCTATGTAAAATAAAACTATCCCTGTAATAGGCCGTCACTGCCCATAGGGTTGTGAGACGTCGAGGCTCCCACTTCTTCTCTTGACAATCGGCGCATAGATGGCGATAAGATTTTCAGCCTTACGCGCCAGCCGCCCTTTACCCCCAGGAAGATTTCTGGTACTCGTTTCTGTTAGAGGCTGGGTCGGCCCCAGGGCCATAATGCGGCTGGAAGGATTAAGTCAATTGAAAAAAATCAACCTCATCGGGACTCGATCGAGAGACCTTCCGGCTTGCAGCATAGTGCCTCAACCAACTACGCTACCGCGTGCTTCCTGCAACGTCTATGTAGAATTGAAAATAGTTTAGAGATCTTCGATAAGTTTACACGTTTATTAGTGTGGTGAAATAATACAACGTTTCGAATCCGGACAGGAGCTCTGCTCTCCATGACGTTAACGACGGAGGGCGGCTGGAGGAAACCTACTGTCTGAGGCTCTAGTGAGGGCCTTGTGAAGAAGGGACAAGAAGATTTTTCTTTGTGAAGGTGACTGATCATCAAGAAGAAGAATAAGAAAGAATAGCAAGAAGTGGGCCAGGAAAATATATTCCATCCATAAAGTTGGCATTCTGTTTCGAGCTCATCCGGGAAAAAGGGTGAAAAATCCACTGTTCCTATTAACGGAAACCAGTGGACCGTTGTGTTCCCTGATGCCAGTAATGAAAGAGAAGAAGACACTTGGTCAGTGCTAAGTTTTGATTTATGCGTAAAACAAAGACTTCCGGCTTTGCGTGTTTACAGCCGCTGGTGAGTAGGAGAGCCTCAGTATGGATGGATCTGGCCCAAGATTTATGGCCGAGGCTCTTCGAAGGGCCAGGACAAGATCTAAAGTACACAACAGAGCCAGCAGGTGTGTAAGTGCTTGAGGCGGCTTGAAATTTTTCCCTCCTAGCAGATACAAGAAGAGAATTTGGCGCCCACCCCAGAAACGTGAAAAGGATTTTTATGGCAGATTCACGACATTCGTTTGCCTGTAATTTCAGTAATGATGGACCTAAAAAGTTGTACAACTTGGGCAATTTACATCATAATATTCAGAGTCTGGGAAACAAAGTGATGGCTTTAAATATGTTAAGTTCTTGGTCATTAAAGCCTGCCATCCTATGCTTCTCTAAACACTGGCTCTATAGAGATTATCTATTACGTATTAACATTTATCACTATAAATTGGTGGCTAACTTTTGTAGGATCTCAAATAGATATGGTGGTACTTGTATATTTGTCTCAAATTATCTAAAAACTAGAGGGCTTTTCTTTGTAAAAAATCTAGCAAGGGAAAGTATATTTGAAATTTCAGCTATTGAGGTAGTGGATTTGGAAACAATAGTTGTTTGTATATATAGATCCCCCACACAGTAGCAAGGAAACTTTCCCTTAATTATTAGAGGAAACCCTAAACAAGGTTAACATAAGGGGCGTCTCTTAGTGTTATGTGGGGATTGGAACATATATTTATCAGAGGATAATACCTATCAGAAGACTTTACAGATCCTACTGTTATTAAATAATCTACAAAACACGGTTTTATGTCCAACCCGTGTACTTCAAATACTTGTTCCTTACTGCAAGTTATGAACAGAAAACAAATTTCTTACCATTCAACTACAAGGGTTATAGAAATGCGCTTTTCTGATCATTTTGCGTTGGTTATGCGTACACTTGTTCACAGCCCTTCTACCTGTTTAAAATATATGGTAAAAAGGATTTCTTTCAGGAAGAAACATTGCAAATTTTAAGGATGAACTAAAAATGGAATTATGGGATGAGGTCTACTTTCAGTCTGACGTAAATAGTGCCTATTGTGTCTTCCTAAGTAAGTTTCGTAAGTATCTTTGCACTTTTTCCCTTTAAAAAGAGTTTTTAACAAGAAAGGAAAAAAATCAAGTTGATTCACACAAGGGATAAAGGTTTCTAGACAGAGGTTACAACTTTTACTTTTGTTAAAAAGAAAGATGTCTCTGTCAGTTCACACTTTGAAGTATATAAAAAATATCAGAGAATTTATAAGGAAGTAATTTCTGTTGCCCATCAAAGAGAAAATTACCGAATTATTAAAAGGTCAGTCAAAAATTCAAAAACTTTATGGCAAATAATAAAAGAGTCAGGAAATAATTTTACAAAAATAGAAAATATTTATTTAGAAATAGATTCTAAGTTAGTTACAAACCCACAGGATATATCCCAACAATCTAATGAATATTTTGTAAATAGCTTAGACAAACTGATAAATTTAAATAAAAATTGTAGAATTGACCATGCCACTACAAATGATGCGATACAAAGTCCAAATGTGTTGTTTCTTGGCCCTGTTACTGAAGAAGAGGTTCTTCAGGTTACTAGTGAATTAAAAACGAAAATTTCAGCGAGTTATGATGAGATCCCGGATATGATAATTAAACAATGTGTCCAAACCATAAAAAAGCCTTTGACTTTTATATTTAATCTGTCACTAAGTTCTGGCATTTCCAAATCAAATGAAGATTGCCAAAGTTCGACCTATTTTTAAAAAAGGTCAGAAACAAAATATTGAAAATTACAGACCGTCTCAATTTTGTCTGTTTTATGAAAATTTTTTGAAACAGTGATGTACAATAGGGTTGTAAATTTCTTAAATAAATTCAATCTGATATCAAATGCTCAAAATGGTTTTAGGAAAAAATAAATCCACGTTTACTGCAATTCAAACTGTTATTGGAGAAATTAAGAAAACTCTAGATAATAAACAACTGATCTTTGGTATATTTTTGGATCTATCAAAGGCTTTTGATATTATTAATCATAACTTGCTGCTCGCAAAGTTGGAACTGTATGGACTGAGAGGAATATCTCATGCTAGGATGAGATCGTATCTTACAGATAGATAACAGTTTGTTTAAATTCACTATATGGATCAAAAGACTTCTAAAATGAAGACAGTTACAGCTTCCCTTAAAACAATTAAATATGGTGTACCTCAAGGTTCTGTTTTGGGACCCCTTCTATTCCTATTATTTATAAATCATCTGCACCGAGAATGCAGAGGTAGTACTATTTGCTGATGATACAAATATATTGATTACTGGAAAAAATGTTTTATCATTAAATGAAAAAAATTAAAATGTAAAGAATCAATTAGAAAATTGGTTTTATGAAAATCGTTTAATAATAAAAACAGATAAATCAAAAGTATTATTTTTTCTGGGGACTAGATCTATTCCAATTACCAGACCCCTTTTTTATATAAATAGTAAGAAGGTGGTTTGTTCATTGGATGTAAAATTTTTGGGAATTTGCAATACTGAAGATTTAAGTTGGGCAACCCACACCTAATATAGATGTCAAAAACTTAGCAAGACTACCTATTTGATAAAATCCCTTCGGGACTCAGTGAGCCAAACTGTTTTAAGAAGTGTGTATCTTGCGAAATTTTAGTCTGTGTTGAAATACGGTATTATTTTTTGGGGTGGGGTGCAAAAGGGCTCTGCAACTCTATTTAAATTGCAGAAAATGTATGTAAGGGTAGTAAAAGGTGTCAAAAATAAAATAGCCTGTACAAATTTGTTTTATGAATTAAATATTTTAACTGTCACTTCCTTATATATTTTTGAGATCCTATGTTTTATAATAAAAAATAAGATTTATACCACCCAGTATTCTGATGTTCATGGCTATAACACTATCCATAAACACAATTTGTATGTACAAGTTTGTAATACTGAGAGTATAAAGAGAGGGGTGATTAGTATGGGAACCAAAATATTTAATGGCCTTCTAACTGAATTAAAGAATGTAATAAATTTTAATATTTTTAAGAAGAAACTTAAGAATTATTTGTTGTGTAATTTCTTCTATTCTCTTCAAGAATTTTTTAATGATTGTTGACATGGACTGCTTGTTGATAAATCTGTTTATTTTCGTGTCTTTTTGGAGTATTTAGCGACTTCCATTTGTTTGACCCTCTTAAACTTCATCTTTCGGTTGAATATTTTCCTGACGATGAAGCTGTAGAAAGGGACGTCACCACCTGGTTCCGACAGCAGCCCAAAGAATTTCATGTTGTTGGTTTTCAGGGGCTTGTGAAACGATGGGACAAGTGCCTTAATGTATAGGGAGATTATGTTGAGAAATAAAAGCATTTTTCAAATCAGTACTCTTATTTGTTTAAGTTCTATATCCATTTGTAACTTACTTATTGACTTACCTACGTATACTCCAGACCAAGTAACGGACAGGTGAGAAGAATATTAGAAATGTATAAAATATAATTCAGTACAAAAATGTTCATAAACTTTCTCATACGCCATCGACCGTAATTACGTTACCTTGAAAACAAAATCGATTATTGCCCGGTAGATCTATATTGTTTGCTGAAGACCGAGCTAAAATTAAATCCATCGTAGAGTAAAGCCGCTTTCAACAAATTCAATTTTTCACGTTTGGATCCCTAGTTCTGGTACCGTCATTTTTCTGAAGATATTAACCATGCAGTTTCATTACGAGAGATGATTTGTATTTTTTTCATCCGTTCTTCTTATACCCTTATACGGGTGTTGAGGTGTTCTTATTTTTTAATCATTTCACAGACGGTAGAACACCTTGGACGAGTGACTGACCTGTCGAAAGGCCGCTACCTAAAAACAGGAAAACACAAACACAGAAAAACGCATACACATATTAAACATCCATGCCGTGATTGGAGTTCGAAACCACGATCACGCCTTCCGAGCGAGTGAATACAATTCATGCTTTAGACCTCTCGGCTATCGTGACCGGAAATAGTTTACACAAAAACATAAAATTTAATCCAAATAGTTGCAGCCGTTTTTTTTTAGGAAATCGTCATTATGCATTGGGGCCATAAGGAGAGCCTCTGATTCCGAAGCTGGAAGGCATAGAGGTGTCGCGGATGAACTCTTGGAAGCCGAATGTTAAAATCTGTCCTAAATATCTAGTGCTAACGAAGAGCTTATCCACACATACACAAACACACAGCATCCCAAAATCAACTTTCTCAAATTCAGGGGGCTCAAAATATTAAATCCATCAAAATCTAGAGAGAAAATTTTCTTCTTGATCATAGCATCTTCTTATATTGCACTGAGTGTGTGAGAAAGTAATAACTTCCTTTATCAGGACTAGGTATCGAGGCGAGACACATTAATTCCGCTTTAGGGTCTGGAAATTTCCACGCCATATAAAGAAAATATATAATAAATGCATTAGCTCTCATCATGGTCGCGATAGCCCAATTCGAGTTTCGCTTCTGCTGGGAAAAGCGTTAGAAATTCTAAGCTGGAGACACGGCAAATACCAAGGCGAAAACGTGATCACAGCACACGATTCAACTGTTTCGAATTACTACGATTTTACCCGCCTTAAACAACGTTGCAACCGGGTTCGGCCTATGGTTGTAATTATGAATTTGTACCGCACTAAAACAAGCAGTAATACTCGTACATAGGCCACTTTTGTGTGTGCAGTTCCCATTCAACCGCCAACATTAGAACTGTTCTGCTGCTGAGAACTACAAGTTCAGCTTCCTGTTCTAGAGCAATATCCTGCTACTGAAAGAAATAGTTCCTGCAGTATTGGTATGAACTATATACCACCCTGGAAGCCTTGTGTGTCTTGTTCCGTTTGATATATAACCGGTAAGCCATCAAGGCAATAATTCCTTTACTCTGTAACAGTGCTGAATAAGAAAATCTTTATGAAAGTAGCATCGTTTGCTTTTTAATTTGTTTAACGACGCTTGTATGACTGCGTAGGATAAACATGGTCAAGTGCGAGGTCTCTAGATTGATATAATCCAAAACGACATATCATAGCACCGTAGAACTCTGGAGGTGTTTCTCTTTTCATGTCCACAATTGCGTTGTCAGGGCTTCCAAGTAGTTTATTTGCATGTACTTCACCACATAAACTTGAGGAAAGTTCGTTTTTCGAATCGATTCATCCAGAAGAGGAAATTAGGCTAAGAATTCAACACCTGTGTAAGGAAATATTAACTTCCCTAGTCACTGACCTCATTAAACTTATACTAGTCGTGCCGTCCGCGAAATCTCTAACTTTGTCTAGGGAAGGCTGTTGCACATTTATTAAGCGAGTACCTTTAGACTTGCACAGATTGTACAGTTACGGAAGAAATCTATTTGTTTTGAAGAAAGTTGCTGGATGTAACACAAAAAGAGATTGTCCTATTTGGCTATAGTAGGGGGTTAAGATTAAATCCCTTTGAGCTGCGGTCTCAGATGCGCCTATCGTAACATTGGTCCGGGGGAATCTGAGTGCCCAAAAATATAAATCGTTCAAAACTTTGAAGATGAAAACGAAATTTGAAGTGCGCATACCTTGGTATATGTGGAGATAATTCGATTGAAGTAGATGTTTAAATTGAGTTCCCTCCACCGAGAGGAACAAGCCGACAAGCATCTCCATGTCCACGAAAGTTGCAGCCAGCAGTTTCTATGGCAATCTTCTTTCTAAGTTGTAAACAGAGCGAGATTTGTTTTGCAAGCTTAGTCTTCAGCAGACCCTACAGAATGAAGTTATATCTAGAGACTAGGAACGCCAAGAAACAATTAAGACTTCTGCCATGTCGCCAGATATTGTTAAAAAATAACGACTTCCACATCCCGGTTACTCAAATGGTTCATAAATTAATGGAAAGAGATTAGGTAGGCACCGATGTGGACTGTTGATTTGAAGAAAATGGAGCCATTTATATTGATAAGTGACAGAGTATACCACAGCCCCATTTTCTGCGGATTGAGGGACTTCTTTTGAATGGCACAAGGAATTTCAGCAGCTCACATGCCAGTACTCTGTGAGCTAATGTATGCGGAGAGGTGAAATCAAATTTTATTAGAAAACGTCCAAGAGTTTGGGCAAGAATTATTTGAATCCACGGACAGTTAGCAAATCTTGAACGACAGTAAAGATGCATGGCTGAATATTTTCTTTNATCCCTTCGGGACTCAGTGAGCCAAACTGTTTTAAGAAGTGTGTATCTTGCGAAATTTTAGTCTGTGTTGAAATACGGTATTATTTTTTGGGGTGGGGTGCAAAAGGGCTCTGCAACTCTATTTAAATTGCAGAAAATGTATGTAAGGGTAGTAAAAGGTGTCAAAAATAAAATAGCCTGTACAAATTTGTTTTATGAATTAAATATTTTAACTGTCACTTCCTTATATATTTTTGAGATCCTATGTTTTATAATAAAAAATAAGATTTATACCACCCAGTATTCTGATGTTCATGGCTATAACACTATCCATAAACACAATTTGTATGTACAAGTTTGTAATACTGAGAGTATAAAGAGAGGGGTGATTAGTATGGGAACCAAAATATTTAATGGCCTTCTAACTGAATTAAAGAATGTAATAAATTTTAATATTTTTAAGAAGAAACTTAAGAATTATTTGTTGTGTAATTTCTTCTATTCTCTTCAAGAATTTTTTAATGATTGTTGACATGGACTGCTTGTTGATAAATCTGTTTATTTTCGTGTCTTTTTGGAGTATTTAGCGACTTCCATTTGTTTGACCCTCTTAAACTTCATCTTTCGGTTGAATATTTTCCTGACGATGAAGCTGTAGAAAGGGACGTCACCACCTGGTTCCGACAGCAGCCCAAAGAATTTCATGTTGTTGGTTTTCAGGGGCTTGTGAAACGATGGGACAAGTGCCTTAATGTATAGGGAGATTATGTTGAGAAATAAAAGCATTTTTCAAATCAGTACTCTTATTTGTTTAAGTTCTATATCCATTTGTAACTTACTTATTGACTTACCTACGTATACTCCAGACCAAGTAACGGACAGGTGAGAAGAATATTAGAAATGTATAAAATATAATTCAGTACAAAAATGTTCATAAACTTTCTCATACGCCATCGACCGTAATTACGTTACCTTGAAAACAAAATCGATTATTGCCCGGTAGATCTATATTGTTTGCTGAAAACCGAGCTAAAATTAAATCCATCGTAGAGTAAAGCCGCTTTCAACAAATTCAATTTTTCACGTTTGGATCCCTAGTTCTGGTACCGTCATTTTTCTGAAGATATTAACCATGCAGTTTCATTACGAGAGATGATTTGTATTTTTTTCATCCGTTCTTCTTATACCCTTATACGGGTGTTGAGGTGTTCTTATTTTTTAATCATTTCACAGACGGTAGAACACCTTGGACGAGTGACTGACCTGTCGAAAGGCCGCTACCTAAAAACAGGAAAACACAAACACAGAAAAACGCATACACATATTAAACATCCATGCCGTGATTGGAGTTCGAAACCACGATCACGCCTTCCGAGCGAGTGAATACAATTCATGCTTTAGACCTCTCGGCTATCGTGACCGGAAATAGTTTACACAAAAACATAAAATTTAATCCAAATAGTTGCAGCCGTTTTTTTTTAGGAAATCGTCATTATGCATTGGGGCCATAAGGAGAGCCTCTGATTCCGAAGCTGGAAGGCATAGAGGTGTCGCGGATGAACTCTTGGAAGCCGAATGTTAAAATCTGTCCTAAATATCTAGTGCTAACGAAGAGCTTATCCACACATACACAAACACACAGCATCCCAAAATCAACTTTCTCAAATTCAGGGGGCTCAAAATATTAAATCCATCAAAATCTAGAGAGAAAATTTTCTTCTTGATCATAGCATCTTCTTATATTGCACTGAGTGTGTGAGAAAGTAATAACTTCCTTTATCAGGACTAGGTATCGAGGCGAGACACATTAATTCCGCTTTAGGGTCTGGAAATTTCCACGCCATATAAAGAAAATATATAATAAATGCATTAGCTCTCATCATGGTCGCGATAGCCCAATTCGAGTTTCGCTTCTGCTGGGAAAAGCGTTAGAAATTCTAAGCTGGAGACACGGCAAATACCAAGGCGAAAACGTGATCACAGCACACGATTCAACTGTTTCGAATTACTACGATTTTACCCGCCTTAAACAACGTTGCAACCGGGTTCGGCCTATGGTTGTAATTATGAATTTGTACCGCACTAAAACAAGCAGTAATACTCGTACATAGGCCACTTTTGTGTGTGCAGTTCCCATTCAACCGCCAACATTAGAACTGTTCTGCTGCTGAGAACTACAAGTTCAGCTTCCTGTTCTAGAGCAATATCCTGCTACTGAAAGAAATAGTTCCTGCAGTATTGGTATGAACTATATACCACCCTGGAAGCCTTGTGTGTCTTGTTCCGTTTGATATATAACCGGTAAGCAATCAAGGCAATAATTCCTTTACTCTGTAACAGTGCTGAATAAGAAAATCTTTATGAANTGTAAGGAAATATTAACTTCCCTAGTCACTGACCTCATTAAACTTATACTAGTCGTGCCGTCCGCGAAATCTCTAACTTTGTCTAGGGAAGGCTGTTGCACATTTATTAAGCGAGTACCTTTAGACTTGCACAGATTGTACAGTTACGGAAGAAATCTATTTGTTTTGAAGAAAGTTGCTGGATGTAACACAAAAAGAGATTGTCCTATTTGGCTATAGTAGGGGGTTAAGATTAAATCCCTTTGAGCTGCGGTCTCAGATGCGCCTATCGTAACATTGGTCCGGGGGAATCTGAGTGCCCAAAAATATAAATCGTTCAAGACTTTGAAGATGAAAACGAAATTTGAAGTGCGCATACCTTGGTATATGTGGAGATAATTCGATTGAAGTAGATGTTTAAATTGAGTTCCCTCCACCGAGAGGAACAAGCCGACAAGCATCTCCATGTCCACGAAAGTTGCAGCCAGCAGTTTCTATGGCAATCTTCTTTCTAAGTTGTAAACAGAGCGAGATTTGTTTTGCAAGCTTAGTCTTCAGCAGACCCTACAGAATGAAGTTATATCTAGAGACTAGGAACGCCAAGAAACAATTAAGACTTCTGCCATGTCGCCAAATATTGTTAAAAAATAACGACTTCCACATCCCGGTTACTCAAATGGTTCATAAATTAATGGAAAGAGATTAGGTAGGCACCGATGTGGACTGTTGATTTGAAGAAAATGGAGCCATTTATATTGATAAGTGACAGAGTATACCACAGCCCCATTTTCTGCGGATTGAGGGACTTCTTTTGAATGGCACAAGGAATTTCAGCAGCTCACATGCCAGTACTCTGTGAGCTAATGTATGCGGAGAGGTGAAATCAAATTTTATTAGAAAACGTCCAAGAGTTTGGGCAAGAATTATTTGAATCCACGGACAGTTAGCAAATCTTGAACGACAGTAAAGATGCATGGCTGAATATTTTCTTTCCTTTCCGGCCTTTAACACGACGAACAGGACATGCCAGTCTTCTGACGAGGTGATGACTCTGTAGGCACGTCCTGCACAGGGTTATCGGCCATTGCAGGCCGACGTCCTCCATGTTTAGTCTCCCGTTCGCGGTGAACCTCCGACATGACGCTCCTTGACGGTGCTGGAATAGGGACTCGGCTGTGAAAACCGCCTGACCTTGTCTGAATGATCCCGCAACTCAGTACAAGTGCAAGAGCTATTCACTCTGCTCAAACTTAAACCTTATTCCGCGCAGCTAGTAGAATCACTAAAGACATTGGCCCGAACCGGGCAAGAAAAAACGCGAAGCTTTGCCAAGTTCCGTTTTTTCTTCCTTAAATTATTGCAACATTTATAGGTATAAATTTCTGCAAGAAGTACACACGTATATGAAAGTCGTAGCCATCCCGATGAGGTTGGTCTGGAAGCATATGTTCTGAGGTGTTAGGTTCGAATCTCGGCAGATAGTCGTCTATCTTGACTGAGGTTTTCAGTGGTGTTCCTCAGTCCCTCCAGGCAAATTACCTGGATTACACCACGACCGCTTAAATCCTTTCCAATTCATGACTCATGTATTATAACATCCGACGCTATATAATCTCCGTACTGAAATAGCGTCCCTAAATAACCGATGGAATAAAGAATGTCGACATTTTAGAAATGTTTCTACCACACGGCGAAAATTACTCAGGAGTAACGAAATGTATGAGTTCTAGTTCCCATAGGCATGAACTGCCCGATAGATATGAATGAGGGGGCTAGTAAATGGCTTGGGGGAACCTGCCTTTAACAATTTAAGATGCATTCCAGGTGCATGCCTGGTGAAACTAAAGATAATAACAGAAAACACATACATACCGGAATGTTACGATAATTGGCCAATTACTAAACAACCAATCAGACATTCTATAAATAATATTTCAGGCAAGTACCATTAGTCTGTCACTGGTCCTCTAAATGAATGGCTATGCTGAAAGCGATACTCATGAAGTGCTTTACAACGTAAATAACTAGCAAAAGAATTACTCTAAAATAGTTCCCGGTAGTTAGAGACCCCCGCTGAAGAGTAACATCACACAAATATGTTGGAACAAGATACATAAAGCCAACGCATTTGTGACGCTAATACGGCGCAGTAGACGTCATCCAGCCAACAAGATAGACATGCGATAGGAACAAGCAATAAATCATTCTGCCATCAGTGAAATACAGTTGCTTAAACAACTGTAGAGGAGCCATAGTACATGAAATTTAATTACGAGCTTCTGCCGTCTGGAAGGCGCAAGATATAACTTGTGACATTTTATTTGGTGGAGATACGAATCCTTCATCAGAAAACGCAATTCTTTCTCAGAAATAAATTACGAAAACAGCTGTTTTTATTTCTTTTATATTTGTGATCTGAAGTTTTAATTTCGTCTTTTCCACCACAAAGATAAACTGTGAGTCACATGACCTTTTGCTGCAGATCGTGCGGTTGGCCCAGTCACAAGGAAGCGCCGAACGCCTGCGTTATTTTAACCAGAGGGTCATCTATTTTGGTTGGGTGAGTACGGCAGATTTGGTTGTTGGCGGAAGCCGTGACGTCCCCAGAGTAGCTACGCCCCCTTCTCGCCACAAAATAAATATTTTGTTATTACTTAATTACCATGGATTACGTTTTCAGCGTCGAATATGGGAAGGCAAGCTTATTATGAATTTTCACTTCAAATCTGTGCCTCAGGAAACATCAGGATTTGCATCAAGGCAGTATACTGTGAGGAAGAGTCAGAAAACGAGTCACAAATGATTATAAAACGCAAAAGAATGATATTTGAACTTGGAAAAAATATTTTTCGACATATCCTCCACCAACATTGATACACTTGTCCTGTCGCTTTACCAATGAGTCGAAACTCGTAGAATATAAGTTTTTGACTGTTGTCTCAGACAACATCATCTGCGTCTTTCGAGTGTCCTTGAGAGAATTTATCGACCCAGTTGTGAACCGCTTTAGGCAACAAACACCTCCCACAGAAAACAAGAAACGTTTCTTTATGAATATCCTTTGCACTGAGTCCCTTTTTCCATGGAAAATCACAATAGAGCGCTGCTCATCGGTAGTATACATTTCACGCACCTTCGCCATTTTTACTACTGAAACCAGCTTCTAAATATGCTCATGAGCGTGTGCTACATGACTGTCATGAAGACGGATTGTGCCACCTGGAGATACATATGAACACCATACTCTATTACGTCCATTATGTCCATTACAATTGCTTTACTTCAATTTGTAACCTATTTACTGACTCTCCCTCTTAGTATATAGCTGTGGAAGCTGAGGACAATCACGTAATATTTAGTCAGTATAGGCTATCTCAAGGCTGAGTTTCGAGCCAAGGATATCCAACTAATAGTTTTGATCACTTCACCACCACTTCCAGAAAGAATATTTTTTCATTAGTCATTAAATAATCTTGAATATTCCAGAGATGTACTTTAAAACATGAAGTCGTTTAATGTGGATAAATTTTGACAGCAAAATGACGATAATCTGGGGCGAGATATCCTTGTAAAAGGAATGCAAAACATTTGTCCATTGCCCAGAGACGCCAGCCGTCCGGCTGCTTTGTTTGTAACCTGACATATTCTGTGCCTGTTTAGTGAGTGAGCAGATGTAATAGAGACAAGAAATGTGGTTCCGTGCTTATTCTAGACTTGCGTTCTCCACTGCAAGTGCCTGGGCAGAACATGACTGCACGGACTCGAGTTACACTAAATCAGGCATTTGATGCAATAAAATCTTTTATGTAGCTTCACAGATTGTTCGTCGGAATCACAACCGGATGTTCAAAAGTTTACTATTATTTCGAAAAACAAATCGTTTATTGTTAAATAATTTAGTCTGAAGTGATTCAAACTAATTTTATATGACGTAAAATTATGTATTATGAGTCATAATATTCTTCTTTCTTGTGCACTGTTTTTTTTTTGCAGAAAATTGTAATTTTTGGATGGTATCGTGGTTACATGAGCTCTCGTGGCCATTGTGTGTAGACTTCATTATACTATATATTAGCCTGGATAGCGTAGTCGGTATGTACGGGCTCCATGAGCGAGGGGTCGGGGTTCGAGTCACAGTAGGGTCAAGAATTGTCTCTTCTTTACGTCGTCCAGACCTGTTGTGGGGTCCACCGTATCTCATATCCAGTGCATATTGGTGGGGCCCTTTCCTCAGGTGTAAAGCGGCTGGGGCGTGAAGCTGACTACTCACCTCCAGCTAGTGCAGAGGCCAAGAGATGTGGATCTATACATCCACTCCCCCATACGCCTTCATGGCGTAGTGTTTAATTAGTTAAGCACAGGAACAACTTCATCTTTTCTTAAAGATAGACCTGTGTGGCCGAAATGTGTCGTAAATTTACATGAACTAAGTGGTGATTCGACCACTAACTTGTGAAATTCATTTGAATTACATTTCTAAGACAAGTCGACTCAAGTAGGAAGCATATTTCACATTAGGGAAACTTATGTTATGTCGCTGTAATTTAAAATTTTCTATTGCAATGCTACATCAACTAACAAGTTATTAGGCCAATACGGCCGACGAGAAATGATAACTACAACAACTGAGGATTGAGGAAAACGTGGTAGGAAGTGGTCGTGAATTAATTTAAGGTACTTCCACGGTTTACGCGTGGACGTAATGAAGAAAATAATGTCAGATTGGACATGTTCTCGATCAAGAAATTATAGGTTGATCTTTCGCAACTGTAGAGCAAGAAAGGAATGCTGTACCATTTTGCAAAGCAACGACGAGGGGAATACGCTTAATTGGACAGTTGAAAGGTCTCTAAAAGCTATCGGCCGATTTGTGAAGATCGTCAGGCGGTCTTGCTTAACATGACAAAAAAGAAAGAGGAAAGATGCTCTGGTAATGGTAGCAATAGCAAAAGAATTCTTCATAAGAACAGCTGTAGAGGAATGTGATATAGAAGAGAAATCAAGAAATAAAAGGCAAAGAGTGCACAAAGAAATAAAAAGGAAGTCAAGCTGTAGTTGCGGGACTCTGATCAGGGCAGCAGTTCTAATTATACAGAATGCAGGCTGGTTGCTGCCAACTCTACATTCAGCCAGCTTCTCGTATTTTAGAAAGGAATTGAGGGCTGTGTTATGTTCCTCTCTCTTCATTTC
Organism: Cryptotermes secundus; assembly: GCF_002891405.2. Taxonomy (NCBI): domain Eukaryota; kingdom Metazoa; phylum Arthropoda; class Insecta; order Blattodea; family Kalotermitidae; genus Cryptotermes; species Cryptotermes secundus. The sequence continues at coordinate 814,009 of NW_019744110.1, forward strand.
TTTGCAACCTCCTAATAATTCTAAACATAATTCTCCAGGTTTCATGAATGCCTTTATGGATATTAGAACTACGCCATTGAAAAACATCTGTTCTTTGTTTCCTCACATCAGACACAGGCCAGTCAACATGGCAGCTATGCGAGTTAAATCTCAAGGCAATGGAATGAGCTTTGGCAATTTTGTATACAGTAGTACTGGAAATTATGTGACTATTCAAGAACGATCGTTGCTGAAAAGGAGAAATAATAATTAGGTAACATTGCAACACGTGTATATGTTTGCTGAGTTCGTAACATCACCAGAAATAAATCTTAATTAAGGTATATTGTTCCTTTTCTTAACTAATTAAACACTGCGCCACGAAGGAGTATGGGAGAGTGGATGTATAGATCCTCATTTTCTTGACCTCGGCACTGGTTGGAAGTGAGTGGTATGCTTCACGCCCCAGCCATTGTACCCCCGTGGAAAGAGCTCCCAGTACCCATTGGATAGCAGGCTGGGTGGACCCCAGAGTGGATCTAGACCAGGCATGTCAAACTCAACTTTTACATAGGGCCACCTCAGCCCTATAAATAATATTCCAGGGCCGCAATTCAAAAGAGAAATATACATTAGATTTTGATACAAGGAAATTTAATTCTATTTATTATTTAGGAATAATTTCAATATAATTACCTAAAAGGAAAACACTTATATTTTGTTCACAAATCAAACATGTAATTTTACCTTCTATTTCACAACAGAAATAAGCGTTTTCCCATTTTTCTTGAAAAACACGGCGCTCACTTTCAATAGTTCTCTTTTTTGCTACCTGAATTTTTTAAAAACGATATTGCCCTTTAAAAGTTACTGTACATATACAAGAAAACTCGTAGTTTATAATTTAATGTTTAATTATAACCTTTATACGTTCATCACAATGTAACATCAGCACCTGTCGCTGTGTGAAAAAGAACTGAATGACAATGTACAAGAGACTACCAGACTAGTAGGAAGGTGTATCATGTCTCAATGGTCATAAAAGTGAAAGTTTGCTAGCAGCCCATTAGAAAATGACTGCAGGTTGCAAGCTAGTTTTGAAGGTAGAAGTCCCTTGCACTTGTCTGTCAGTTATCACCCTACTTGCATTCTTACTACGCCTCCAAAAGGGATTCTTGGAAATACTTGGGGTGGTGAGGCTATGCGGATTTTAGTGCATTAACCTTCTGAAATACAATAGTTTGTCCTTCACAAACTTCACAAACCGTTAGTTGGACAAACCCTTCTGCAATTCTCAGAATCACTTTTCCTGCAGCCTGCTAATTTATGTCTGCGTAAGACCTCTAGTTTCTGGTCTGTTGGGAAATTCTTTACAAAAAATATTTCTACTAAAATTTTAATATTGATTTTAATATCAATTAGCTCTAAAAGTTGAGAGGCCGCACTTTGTGGCTATGGGGGCCTCATGTTTGACATGGCTGATCTAGACGAAGTGCAGAAGAGAAAATTCTTGAACCTACCGGGACTCGATCTGCGAACCCTCGGTCGTAGATCCTTTAGCCAGTCGCTATACCAACTACGCTATCCCGGCTACAATCTTAGTTAAGTGAAATATTTAAAAAATTTGAATGAAGAACTGTTTTTGAAACTTAAAAACATATAATGCATACGCTAAAATGTCGTGTTATGTTTGTGATGTGTCAGGTATTTAAGGAATATACCGACGAAAATTTCGTAAGTGAAAATTAGACTCCCATTTAGCCTTCCACTCAGTTACGGAATATAGGCATAATAGTCGTACAAGTCATAAAACACCCTGCCTACATTTCTCGAAATTAGCAGTAAACGTAGTTTCAATACAACACCAGTTTTATAGATATGTAAGGTTTCTCTCCTAGAAATAGTCTCCTGTTAAGGAAAATTACTTACTTACTTACTTACTTACTTCCTTACTTACTTACTTACTTACTTACTCATGGAGCTGAGCCCTTCTGGAGGAACCGCCAATTCTACAGCTACTCAAGAATTTCCCAGGATTTTATGGAACCCGAAGGTTCATTACCATGTAAGATTTGAGGCTTTCACGGCGGTGACTATGAAGAAAGCAGTCTTCTGGGATTTGGCACCGTGTATATGTGGTGTTAACCGACGTTTCGGAGGAACGTATCGCAGACTGACAGTCTGTCAGTCTGCTTTTACCGATTCTCACGGTCTCTTCGCTTGCAGATTTCTTATATTTTTTCTTCTACCCTGAAGATGGAGGCGATACGTTCCTCCGAAACGTCGGTTAACACCACATATACACGGTGCCAAAACCCAGAAGACTGCTTTCTTCACGTTCATTCCCATGTTCACAAGAGCCCTCTACTGGTCCCTATCCTGAGCCAGATCTATCCAATCCATACCGTCCCATCCTATCTCTCTAAGATCCATTCTAATATTGTCCACCCACCTACGCCTTGGTCTTCCCTGTGGTCTCTTTCCTTCTGGCTTTCCCCCCAATATCCTACACGCATTCTTCGTCTCCCCCATTCGTGCTACATACCCTGCCTACCTCACCCTCCTTGGCTTGATCATTCTAATTATACTTGGAGAAAAGTACAAGTTATGAAGCTCCTCATTATGCAGTTTTCTCCAACCTCCTGTCACTTCATCCCTCTTTGGTCCAAATATTCTCCTCAACACCCTGTTCTGAAACACCCACAGTCTATGTTCCTCTCTTAATGTCAGAGACCAAGTTTCACACCAATACAGAACCACAGGCAAAATTATAGTTTTGTATATTTAAGGAAAATTACACCGTAAAATTTCAAACAACTGAATTTATTATAGAATGTTGCCTTACCTTCCGTTCATGCAGCACGATTCTCCTCTTTCAAATTTTGAACAAACTTACCGATCTTCATTAATTATTATACGAACGCTATGCCACTGAGTGGCATTCTAACCTCATATATTCTAGATAGACTTGAAAGGATTCCGACGATGTTGTACACTGTACTTCTTTTGGCTTGTTTTGGACTTCATCCATCGTATGGTATGTAAAAGACAAAAAAAAAAAAACACTACGTTTCGGAGACTGAATCTGTCTCCGTCCAGTGATTGAGACTGGCTCTTTCTAACGGGCCCAAATGAGTAAGTTTATCCTTCCCTACCCACCTGAAGACGGAAACAGATCCAGTCTCCGAAACGTAGTGGTTTTTTGTCTTTTACATACCAGATGATGGATGAAGTCCAAAACAAGCCAAAAGAAGTATCATATTTTCTAATTACATAGTATTGGCAACAGTATCGCAAACGCATGAAATTGCGAGGTGAGAGCGGAATTATTTACGCTTAATATTGAAACCTCAAAGGATACATGGCAACAATTCAGCACGCGTCTGTAAAATGTAAAACGAGATGTCGGTTACATGCAATCTGTATTTATCTACTGGATTGATGAACCTCTGTGGTCTAGTTGTCAGAGTCCCTGGCTACAGATCAAGAGGTCCTGGTTCAGTTCCCAGCGCTACCAGATTTTCTGAGCAGTACTGGGTCTGGAACGGGGTCCACTCAACCTTGTGAGGATAATTGAGTAGCTATTTCAAGGAAATAAGGAAATAGCTGCTTCGGTCTAGAGAATCGAAATTAACGGCCGTGGGGATTCGTTGCACTGACCACGTGACACCCTCTATCCTCTAAATTTGGCACTAACTTCGCCGACAAGCGGCGGTCGCTCGGTCGGTATAGTTCGCTTGCGGACCAAGACCACTGAGTTTGTTTTGTTTTTGTTTGATGGAGATAATCAATGATCCATCTGAGTTAGGGCATTTGAAATTTGACACGGAGGTAGAATCTAAACACATATAACTCGTGTATGATGCGTATGCAGTATTTTATAAGGCAAGAATCATAAACGTGAAGATAATGTCACTACATTGAGGGTATATGGGGCAAGTGGGCTTATATAACGTATGCAGAATCTGTATTTAACTAGCTAGTTCTTAATGGAGTGATGCTTTATTAAGGGAAGGGAATACTTCACCTTCTTAGGTTTAAAAGTAGTGGCAGGATCTTTCGTGTTTGGCAACGAAACTTCGAGTTCTTCAAAACGTTATGATTTTTAACCTACTTTCCATATTTTGAAAGAATAAAAACAGGCATATAGCCACCATGATATCTAAGTGTCTGTGTACTTCCATAATAATATTTGAATGTCTGCACCAATCATTATGAAAATTTTGAATGAATATACATATACAATATCGTGGCACATAAGCTAATCTCAACGGTGTACTTCATAAATCCTTCCTATCAGTCTCTGTGTCTGAATTTTATCCCCGTGCCGTTGCTAGATAACGGTTCGGTAAGTGCGTTAACGCGGCAACGAATACACAAAGGCAAAAATAGAAGAGGTGTTGGACGCGTCTCTTTCTATGTGGTCCGTGCCGTATGAAGGGAAAGTAGACTATTAGTTCGTTCCATAACTCCTCGTGTCTTTTGTTTTGCTAGCCGCGCAGTTCTGTTCCGTGATATTATTGCGGGGTTCATATTCACAGAGCATTTATAGACAGCCACACTCTGAATCTATTGCTCTAAAAACCAATAAAATAGCCTTACAACTTGTAGGATTATATGCACAATTGAATGAGAATAAAGGGCCATTTGCTTGCTTTTATCCGAACCATCACACGATGGACATTAGCGATACAGGACTTGAGTTCAACCCAATACCGGGTAAGCCGAAAGAGAGAGATGTAGATAGAGAAAAAAAAATAAGTGGAAGTAGGAACGGTCTGGCAGTGGGGTCTTTTGGGCACTAGCGTTGTCCCTCCACATGGAGCATCAGTTTCCCTTTCTGTTCCTTTGGAGCATCTGCCACATATTGCTACTGTTTGGTAAACACCGACACGACAAGACAGTGTTCATGTCTGTTGCTGAGGCACGGGTGAAAGAATACTTCGTTTGATAGGATTTTGAGATGTTGGCAATTGTAATTCAGCCGATGGCATATATTCATATATTTCGTGATGTCACAAAGTGGTTTTCTGTTGTACTGTACTGCAACCGAACCTCTCGCCTTTCATTCACGTCTCACTTTCAGACTTAGTTGGATTAATAATGAAGGAAATTAATTAAAAGGTTAGGAGCCAATGAGAGATGTACTGTACAAAATATCGTATATTTACGTGGTAAGGGTAGGTAAGTGAATCTTGGCCGTTCACGGTAGCCGAGCCGTCTAAGAGTTGTAATATCGCTCTGCGCGGAAACCGGGATCGTGGGTTCGGATCTGTTTCCTGTGAGGTACGAACTGAATTATTATATATTATTGTCATACACTGCCGGTCACGGTAGCCGAGCGGACTAAGGCATGTAATGTCTTCGCTCGCGCGGAAGCCGGTATCTTGGGTTCGAATTCCACACAAGTTATGGATGTTTGGTATGTGTATATGATTATTCTGTGTTTGTGTTGTCCTGTGTTAAGGTAGAGGCATTGCGACTAGCTTATCACCAGTCCAAGGAGTTCTACCATCTGTAGAATGATCTTGAAACTGACAATCAGAGGCCAGGTCCCAAGGGGACTGTAGAGTCAGTGAAAGAAAAAAACAAATATTGGTGGGACGGACTATGGAGCCACATAACATGAGAACCTCAAGAGGGTTAAGTCCAGAAGTACCAGCATCATTGGTAACGAAATTAATTTATTCGCCTCTAAGAGACGCTATGAAACACTTAGGATGAAATATGAAGTGATGTAAAACACAAGTCACTCTTCATTTATTTACTGTGGTCAAATTCATAGTCCCAAATCTTGAAATTAAAATAAATTCTGCTTATACAATTTTTTCTTAAATGCAGCATCAAATTATACAAGTCACCTTCTTTGATGATTAAAATCCTTCAGTTCAATTTGAGATTTTCATGGAAGAATTTAGTGATAGCGCGCAGCACACTTCTATTCTAGTCCAAGAAGTGACGCTAAGTGATCAGTTTTGTGAGCCAACATTTCGAAACATAACACTTTAAGTAAAAAACAGGCTCTTTTTTATTAAATATGTAATTCTCTCAACTGATAAGTTATATTCAAACAGAATAAGTACATCAAAATTGTCATGATAAAAATTCAGTTGGCTGGCACTTACTACATTTGTGTCAACGCATGCAAAACTTTTAGCCTGGCGGCGTTACGTTTTCGAACTTCGAGTTCGAAGTCTTATGAATGTACGAAAATTTCAAGAAAGGGCCAAGCTGGAGCTTTAACTTATCAAAATTTCCACTAAGACATTGCATTGTCAGTGCAAGGCAAAATCAATACGATATTATAAAATTACAATCGTGGATTAATTAATGGCTGAATATAAGTGTATACATAATTAAAACCAAGAGCAATTAAATTAATTATAAACAAATTCCAGTAATTGCTTCAATAAAGCAATAATTGTATTACGTGAAACGGTCCGAAAAGAAATGGAGTCATTATAGCAGATTAAAAGCTAATGTTACTAATTATAGAGTATTAAATATGGAGCGAATGAACGTCTGAACACCGGGCTATGTTAGATAGGCATATTCAGGTATTGTTGGACACAATATCAGTGCCTGACCAACACACCACTCCTGAAGTGCATCTTTCCATTTACTTATACAAGTCTAACTATCTTGACAAGTAGAATTCCATTCGTTGTATTACCGTTTATAACATTTGAAAGTATTAATGCAGAGTAATGCTATTCCTCATTTTATTCTCTTACAGTTCCGACATTCCTGACGAAATATTTAGATGAATAATGAAAGAAAAAATGATGATTTATTATTATCATTTCAGATGAAGTCGCAGACTTGCTGTCTCTCTGCAAGAACTCTGCATCAAGCAGTTTATTTGCTTGGAAACCTTATACTGGAAAATTTTACCAAAGTACCTGGAAGTGCTCGAATTTTGGTTAAAACCGTACAAAGAAGTCGACATTTGTCATGAAGACCTACATTTTTTGGCATTTCTCTCAAAGGATTTGTTAGAGCGAAAAATGTTCCATAAAAATTTGTAGGAAATAATAAACACACATTTTCCATGACGTATATATTTTTTTGAGAAAATGTAATGAAATCATGAACTTTAAAGCTCATAAATTATGTTACAATTCTTTGCAGTCACACTTTTTTTTTATTCTCTTAATTGGGGGGGGTGAAGTCCAACTGGGTCCACTCGGCACGGTGGCCACTGAGGTCACACTTATTTTCTCCTATTATTAATCTTGATTATTTCAGACGCAGAGATTTTGAAATATGAAAGGTACTACAAGGAAGCTGTCTGAAATAGCAGTGACTCTTGCCAGCTCAGTGTATATTTCTGGTACAATTAATCTAGATATTGAGGCAAAGGAGATGCTGCCTCGCGAAATACCTAAGAGTATTTCACGCAGGTTGACTGTAGGGCACAATGGTTATCAGAACAGAGGCCCAGTGGCATATGAAAGATATTCTGCTTTGTGGGCTAAAAGAAACAGTTCGGAGAACACATCATACAATTCCAAAGTATTTGTTATATTCTCACTTTGAGGGAACTAAGAAAAATATCCTTAAAACTTGTGTAAAGAAACTACATTCTAACTATATTCGATGCTCAGAGTAATGTCGCGTAAGGGCCGCGCCACAGCTGAAGCAGTTAGTCGCTGGTTTCCCACCGTGGCGGTCCGGGTTCGATCTCGGCTCTGATGAAGTGGGATTTGTGGTGGACAAAGTGGCGCTGGGGCAGATTTTGTAGGAGTACTCCGGTTTCCCCCATCAATTGCTCCACAATTACCCTCACTTATCCTCTGGGGCTGGTAAAATAGGCCATAATTGGCCGCAGTACAAGGGACTTAGTTCCACCCCACTAGCAATAAAAAATGTTGTGTAATCAAGAATATCACAGTTGGTGTTGAAGAAGTTGCCAGACTTAATGCTGGTCATGTTGAACTCTTGAGTCACAGAAGATAAGTCTCCATGCAATGGGCTTATTATTACAAAATTTTGCTTGTTCACCAGCTACAGTGAATTAAAAGATAGTCTTCAGTACCTATACTCCTACTACTTGAGGGACGTTTTACCCCGAAAACAGTAGTATAACCAAAATGCATGTTCTAAACCAGTGCTTCTCAACCGCCGGCCCGCGGCCCCATAGTGGACCCTGGTATCATTTATACTGGGCCGCGAGAGGCTCTTCTGGAATTTGTCATTTTCATTTTCTAAGCATTTTTCGTGAATAAATATTTTATAGTGGAAATATTCTGAGGAGAATAATGTTTCTGTCGAGAAGCTCAGACACAGAACACCTAAATCTGCGTAGTAAATTTCAGTGACCAAGCCGCATATCTTTAAACATGGAAGTATTCATGAATGATCGGGAATTTTCAGACATCCAAATCTTTCAACAGTAGGGAAAGGCAATACCGATGTTTATGACCAGTCATAAAAATTACCTGCAAGCCGATTACAACAATGGGCGGCATATCCTGTTCTTAGACCTGAGCGAAATAATATCTGTGTTGCAAATGTCAGTGACCAATCAGCAAGGAAGTATAAAGAAAATATTTCCACTGAAATTGAAGATCAAGGCAGTCTGTATCCGGTTCTCAAATCTGGTGATACTGAATACTGTTTCTTCGCAAGTTCGCATTGCAGTGTTAAGTGCTTGTTTCGAAACCTGAGTGATATAAATTTTAATATGAATAAGAGACAGAGGACTTTGTTTAATTTCGGTGTTAAGAAATCTCGTATTGAAGATGTTTGTGACGCAACAAGTAGTGATTCATCCACCTCAAGCCTACATAGCGATCTCCAGGATGCACAAAAGGAAGGGAAAACCACCAGCACACAGAAGAAAAATTCTGCATCCATTCGTAAGTACATGGACAGCTACTTAAAATTTGGTTCCATACTATACCCTAACACTGACCAATTGCCACGACCTCAATGTGTCATTTGTGCTACTGTTCTGGGAAATGAAGCTATGAAGCCATCGCGACTTACCCGACATCTCAACACAAGAAATTCCGATCTAGTCAACAAACCCATTAAATTCAGAAAAATATTTACAAAGCTTCAACCACTGACACTTCACTTCTGACGGCATCCTATTTAATGTCACTGTAGGTAGCTAAATGTAAAAAACCATATTCCATTGGGGAAGAACTCATTAAGCCTTCTTTGATTGCTGCTTGTAATGAAGTATTCGGCCAGTCTTCGGCAAGTAAAATGAAAGACATCCCATTGTCGAATGATACAGTTGGTAGGCGGATATCTGATATGACAGAAGATACAGAAACTCAAGTCATTGAAAAAATTAAATAATCGAAATTATTTGCATTACAACTGGACGAATCTACAGATATTCAGAAAAGCAGCATTTTACTTACGTATGTACGACATATTGACCATGATGAGAGTGACATAAAGGAAGACATTTTAAGTGTTTCTGAATTACCCACGCACACTACCAGCAGAGAATTTTTCAAAGTTTTAAATGGTTTCATTGAAGAGAGAGATCTCGAATGGAAAAATTGCGTTGGAGTTTGCACTGACGGCGTTGCCTGTCTTACGGGTAGAAATTCAGGTTTGCTCACTAAAATTAAGGATATGGCGGGCAATAACTTAGTGTCAACGAATTGCTACATTCATAGGCAAAACCTGGCCTCCAAAAAAATGGTACCTGAGCTTACTGAAGTCCTGTCTCAATCTGTGAAGATAATTAATTATATAAAAAACAGTGCTTTAAATACAAGACTGTTAGAAACAGTGTGCGATGAAATGGGCTCTGATCATCAAAATCTTCTTTTCCATTCGGAAGTTCGTTGGTTGTCCCGCGGTAAAGTTCTCAAGAAGTTATATGAATTTGATTTGTTTCATTCTGGTCCGTCACAATAACAATTACAAATTATAAATCACTCCGTCCAATGTGACCTGTAAGTTTTTTACTACATGAAAACTTAACACCCTTACATGTTTCGGTCTCTATGAACCATCT
>NW_019744110.1:824211-873533 GCF_002891405.2 Cryptotermes secundus
TGGTTTCCTATTTGTAGTGATGTTTGCCCTCTGAAGATGGTTCACAGAGACCGAAACATGTAAGGGTGTTAAGTTTTTATGTAGTAAAAAACTTACAGGTCACATTGGACGGAGTGATTTATAATTTGAGGTTATATGAACTCCGAAAGGAAGTCGAGCTCTTTTTAATTGATAAGAAAAGCAACCTGTCCCATTATTTCCAGGATAAGAAATGGGTAGCCAGGCTGGCGTATCTCAGCGACATATTTTCTTACATGACCGAGCTGAATTTAAAACTTCAAGGTCCAGATACAACAATATTTAATGCGTGGAACAAGATAGAATCATTCAAAAATAAACTAAAACTCTGGCTTAATATGATTGCAGAAGGAAACAATGAAATATTTCAGTCGTACTCCGATTATATTATGGAAGCAGATGATTTCTATTCACAGAATTCAGTTTCAGATATTATTGCAGCCCATTTGAAGATGAAAAATATTATCCCGAACATGAGGATCGCCGGAGGCAAAATATGTGAATTGTGAACCCTTTTGTTGAATCAAAGAGACAGCCCTTTCCCATGAAGAAACCCTTCAACTTATCGAATTATCATCGGACAAAGGACTTGGAAAGTACTTTTAATACTACGAGTAATTCGAAATTCTGGATAAGAATGAAAAATGAATATTCAGATTTACACGAAATAGCAGTGAGGTTTCTGCTTTGTTTTTCCACTAAATATCTTTGTGAAACTGCATTTTCTGCCATGAGTGTGCTTAAAACGAAACAGAGGAACTGCCTCCAACTTTGTGACTGTCTCCGTTTGGCTCTCACTTCAGTTCATCCCAGAATTACGAGTAATAAGCTAACGGACGGAAAACAGAAACAGAAGTCTCACTAGCCTAACTAAAACCTTCCAGACTCAGCTGGGATAAAAGAAACTAATTTTAACTTTCCAATAACTTATATTTGCTGTGTTAAAGTGCTGCGTCTTTAAAATCAAAATATTAATTAGTGTTGGAAGTGGTGTTTAGAATTGAGAGATTCATACATTTTTATTTATCAAATTACATACTTTGCATATATAATTATTTTGCGTGTGTATGTAATAATAAGTGTTTCTCCAGCAAGTTGACATCCTTCTGCTTCTTCCCCTACTCAGCTGATTTCTATGGTGCGTTACAATGCATAAATATTTTTCTCACTGCCGTTTTTTTTCAAACCAACATCATTAAAATCAATTTAATAATACAGTAATCAATTTTACGCTGAATAACATAAGTTTTTAGTGATCAGCATGGGATATGACAATGAAAATGAGCACAAATTAATTTAATGATGTTGGTCTGAGGAAACTACAAAATGCTACAAGATTTCATTAGTCCAGTGATTGATAACTAATTTAAATGTAATTTTATGTTTGTCAACATGCCACACCGTATACATAAGTGTACTAATACTCTTTATGATTATGCTATAATTAACTACTAATATTACGTTAGCTTAATGGATGAACTTTAACAAACCTGGAAAGGTATTTACGAGTAAATTTGTTGGGACTGGGCCCTCGTCTTATAATAAGAGAACTTACGGGCCGCGGTCTCATAAGGGTTGAGAACCACTGTTCTAAACCATGACGGAATAGTAATATGTTCGTACTGAAGAACTGAGAGAAACGGAAGGTATTGAACTGTTCTTAGAAGTTTTATATATTTATTCAAAGTTCAGACATACATGGCAAACACTTGATGAGACGAAAATTAATTACGCACAACGTTAGTTGTCGAATACTCATTAAACGTGAGCATGCGTATCACAGATTACATTACATAAAACGTTACTGTTCTGTGTGCACTCTGTCGGTAGGGCTCAGAAGTTCGTACTAAACACGGCTGTAACCGCTGTAACGAACTCAGCGCCCTGACCATTGCGTGGGGAGCGACTGAAGTGGCCGGTTGTGTTGTACTGTAATGGCGGATAACTCATCTTCTAACGGTGAAATTAAATTTAGTACCATAAGTAGTGGAGGAATAAACAGTTCAAGTGTAGGTGAGTCAAATATAAATACAACTCAACAGGACTACACTACTATGAAGAGTGCTACTGGTGAAATGGAAATGGAAGCGACCTCTATTGGAGATAAAGCCGGTGACTATGTACGTGAGTTGCTGCATGAGAAGCAAAGCTTGGATTCGTCGCAGTGGCCAAATGCGCTGCGGCTTCTGGATCAAGGTATGATATAAATTGCGTGAACTGCCATTCTTAGCTAAGAGGAGCATGAATAATAGTGTTGAATTCTGTGTAAATGTGACGAAAATAGTGCTGAAGCAGGCGTTGGTGCGAACGTAGCGCAAGGAATCAGATTCGATATGTATCGATGTGGTAACCGCCGTGAAGTTGGCGCTGACGTATGAAGTAAGGAGTGACTAGAGTTGCATGCTGAAATCACATGTCTTCCAGAGACAAAAACAACACCGTCTAGTGTGTGACTATTTAAGTTTTATCATTTGAAAACTCATTACCCTTACATGTTTCGATCCCTGCGGATCATCCTCAGAAGGCATCAATACTTTTTCCGGAAACTACTAATACAGTAGGTGTTAAATTAGATACATACTCGTACACATGTAATGTGTAAATATAAAATTTTAATACCAGGAAGGCTGCTGTGACTGAGAAGTTGAACATTGTGTACATTGTGTATTTCACACATTGTATGTATATGTATATAATTTAACACCTATTGTAATAGTAGTTTCCGGAAAAAGTATTGATGCCCTCTGAGGATGATCCGTAGGGATCGAAACATGTAAGGGGGATGAGTTTTCAAGTGATAAAACTTAAATAGTCACACTGGACGGTGTTGTTTTTGTCTCTGTAATTGTTAGTGTGTCGGACCAGAATGAAACAGATCAAGTTCATATGTTTCGTTCATGCCCCAGTTGTACTCAGGGTTGCCAATGTGGTGATTTTAAGAAGTCATTTGGCACCAGGTTTTTTGTTTTCTCGTGTCGAAACTGTGGTGCCTGCATTGAAACAGTGATATATTTGGTGTCAAAGGTCAGCAAAAGCTGGCAGTTTTTAAGGCATAATACATTGTGATTAAGGGAAATGGACGTTCTGTTTTTAAGGGTATGAACTGTTCCTTATATAGTTAACATTCCCAATAATTAGCATTAAATTTTTTGAAACAACGTAATGTTAGTATATGCTCTTGAAATGCCTGTAAATTGTGTCATAATTAAAGCATTTGCAGTCAAAACCAGCAACAGTCCTAAACTTATGTATTGTGAATTAATGTGTTCACTCTTGTAGCTAAAGAAAAGAACAGAACGCTCTAAGGAAACCGGTTATGATAAACAAATTAAAGGAAACAACTCTTTGAGATAAACCTACATTATAGATGCAGAACATTATTATTATTATTATTATTATTATTATTATGTGGTGGAATGCACTGCGATAAATTGGGAGAAATATTTTTGTCCTTAGTATTATACTATGACCATATTAATTATTTGAAGGACCTGGTGAATTTCTGGAGAATTTCATGCTAATATTTAGAGGCATTTTTCTGATAACAATTCGGCAATCCAGGTTGTACCGCAAGTTTAGAGCAGCACCATTGATATAGTTACGTAAAATTTTCGAAGTTGTGACACGTTTAATTTGATTTCTATAATTGGTATGACAAATTACAACACATGGCTATAATGAAGTTATTGATATCGTGATGTGATTGAAGTTTAATCCGTTTTTGGCGCTCTACTCTAAAGTGCTCCAATTTGATAGTGAATTGTTAATAATGCTGAACTCTTACTATCTTGGTTATGAAATTATTGGGATTTATTTATTTCAGGAACTGAAAATGGTTAATGCATGCAAGCCTGTTTTTATTACTATTATTATTTATTTAAACTGCAAATGGGTTTTTGCCCGGTGGCAGTTTTACTACAATAAGACACAACAACAAATAACACATCACACAAAATAACACACCACACTCAAACAAAACTACACAAATAACAAAGGACACACTAGCACACAGTAAATAGAGTGAAAATACGCTTACAACTATAACAGTACACTTACAAGTATGTGGAGGACAGTGTTTCAATTTGAGTAAAAATATATGGGGTTTATGTTATGAGACTGGAGTTTAGTGATTATGAGCTCTCTCATTGTCAGAGATACTCATACCCGTAAGTATTGTCCAGCCACTGGGATTTTGCTAATTGTTGTCATGAACCCATGAGAAAATATTGGGACTTATCGGGTCGATATAGTAGTAATGTTCTTGACACATTCAGGAGCTGCTTGGTTAGAATGTCAGTAGGATACCTACCATCCTGATTAAAGTGTTTTATGGTTCTTCCCAGTCCTTCAGGCAAAGGTCAGGCTAGTGCCTTGATTAGGCCATGACCACTTCTTTTTAAATCCTTTCCAATTTATTGTTCATCTATCATCTTACCATTTGACGGTATATAGTCGAGCTGTTGACAGTGCATATTGACCATGTGCTAGTATTACATAATGGTTAGAAAGCTGGCGTTGTACTCAGAAGTTCCTGGATTCAATCCAAGTGCTGTGCTCGACTCTGAATTCAGAAGTATTTTTATCTAGTGTGCAACAGAATGCTTTGTAGTTTTTGGCTGTATGTGTCTACCATCAGGCACCAGTGGGGTTTTGCTTAATATTGGACAGTTTTGGTAAATAAAGGAAAAGGCTAATTAACTTCTAAGCTGCTATTAAAGAAACAAATAAGAAAGTACTCCAAAATTTATGAAATGTAATACATGTCCATACATGCCATATTTTTCAGATAAAAAAATGCATTTCTAAAGGCTTGGCCATTGTAGAATAGTACCTCCCATATTTACATCCTTGTAATAGATCAGAATTTTTTGAAAGGAGCTTAAAATGCATGAAAAAGTGAAATAACTTATTTTACTTATTGAAGTAGAATTTTTAATATGCATCATATTTTAAAACATTATAGGTAGACGGTGCTGAACTATGATGTGTACGCGCACTGTATGTTATGTGTGACAAAAGGTGATGTTGGAATTTTGGAGCTGTAAATTTAGTCAGCAGGGTTGTTTTTCTTAGACTTGTAGGGTAGGCACAGTAGAAAATTAACCTTACATGTACTCTCATGATAACAGTGGTGGAAACATATAGTATAGTATGAACTTTACTCTTCATGGTGGTGTTTCACATTGTGTACATGGTTTGTTAACATCAGTGGTGGCAGCCTAAATAAAGATACGATTGCTTTCAGTGTAAATGTACATTACAACCAGAAATTAAATGTATAATGCATATTCATATTAAGTGTGTAATATAGGCCGCGCCATAGCTGAAGCGGTTAGTCGCTGGCTTCCCACCGTGTTGGCCCAGCTTTGATCCCGGGTCTCATCAAGTGGGATTTGTGTTGGACAAAGTGGCAATGGGGCAGGTTTTCTCCTGAATACTTCGGTTTCCCCTGCCAATCTTCATTCCACCAAATTATCCATTATAATAATCACCCGGGGCAGGCTACAGTAGGCAAATTAGTGGCTGCCGTGCCAAGTGGATCCAGTTGGACTCCACCCCCACTAAAGGAAGAGTGTATAATATTGAATGTCATTTGTTTTGTTCATGAACCCATTCTGTCATGTTATGGCAAGATGTATTATTGGATTTAAAAGTTTAGAAGGGTTTGCATGGGCATGGTCATCTGCACTGCATTCACTCCATCTGATAGGTAACATGGTGTTTTTAAGAGAATATGTAAGTGGGTTTTCACAGGCAGTACTACTAGAAGCATTTTTGGCTAAAATAATTCCAAGCTGCCATTAGCACCTCTGATTACAGAAGTGGTGATAATTTCATAAAGTAACTGCTGCTTACGTCCTTAGAATGGTAATTAATAAGGAAAGCAATTGCTTTGTGAGTGAACTTGAGTTTAGGGTTGGCTTCCTATGGATGTCAAGACACATGATCACTTTGGATGTTATACATTTCCTTATTGTTTGTAACTAAGGGGCCAAAATAGTCACTGTTTGATTCCAGACACTTAACCACATATTAAGTATTTATCATCCAGACAAGTTAGTACTGCCCTTAACAATAATTTATTTTAATGAACAGTCAATAGGTCCCCAGAGTTAGTGTCAAGTGAGCACTTTCATTTGCAAAATTGACAGGTGATCTAGTCTATTCAGGATGTGTGTAGTGCAGAAGTACACATGGACTGGAATTAAGGACTCGCAAG
Organism: Cryptotermes secundus; assembly: GCF_002891405.2. Lineage (NCBI taxonomy): Eukaryota > Metazoa > Arthropoda > Insecta > Blattodea > Kalotermitidae > Cryptotermes > Cryptotermes secundus. Next base: position 830,450 of record NW_019744110.1, read on the forward strand.
TGACATGCATAGTTCACAATCATAGGACAGCACACTCAGGTTCCATTATGTGACAGGTTCAGTTCTGGGTAATATTCAGTATGGTGTGAAGTACAGTAAAACTTGGTTATAGCAACATCGGTTTCTGCGACACCTTGTCTATTGCGTCAAATATTCAATGGTACGAACTAATTCCTCATAAAGCAACTGTTTTTATACCTTGCTTAGTACGACATGCACAAATGCATCAACCTCGTATGTAACGTCATTTTCATTCCTGAATTTCTCTGATATGGACATTGAACGTAATTTAGAAAGTGTGTATTGGGCAAGTAACAGGAAACAGATGAAGATAACTGATTACTGTACTCGTATCTAGGTACAGTAAGGCACAACAATTGATGTAATCTACTGTAATTTGGTGAGTAGGCCTACCTTTAATATACAGTATTAGTGCGGTGTGTATTGTCAGTGAAAAGCGCTGTAATATGCCTTTGATATTACACATTTGGGCAATTCCACGTTAATGTTATGTTAGTCTGTACTTAACTACGTATTTCACTAAAAAATGCAACATTTTAACTCGGTTTTTGGTAGATTTTTACGTGACTAACATAAGGCTACTGTGGAAGTGCCCATTTCGGTTACGACGACATTCGTTTATAACGACACTATTTTTAGGTCCCTTTGATGACGTTATAACCAAGTTCTACTGTATATGTAAATACACTTCCTGAGTGCCCATCCTGCAGGAAGCCAATGTGATATCAATCCCTGGCCAATATTTGTTTCTCTCTCTATAGAAATGCTGATAGTGCTGTGATCCTAAATATTTTTGAAAAATAGAATGTGCTGTCACTGGTAGACTGCAGAGAATTTCAGGGCTTTTATGGTTATAAAACCCAGGTACTAAATGCACCACACAAACTGAATATGCTGATTTAAAGAACTGGCTTTTTTTGTAACACTGAGAAATGAAAATGTTACAATCCATTGAATCCCAGTCACAGTGCAAGTTCCAAGGAGAACCTGAGACCTGTACTGGACTGGAAGGTAGAGAAACTTTCCTAATATTTAGAAAGGGCAAATAACCTGTGATAAGCGTAGGAAGACTAATGCAGATTGCCAGAAGTGCTGGAAATGAAGCACTTGTCACTTCAAGTTCCAGAATATGACAGAAATACAAGAGTAGTTGGAAATTTTGAAAATTGAGCCGACCAATATTGTTTTTCATGAATAAGGGTCTAGGGCAATGAGAAGATCCACCACTTTCCATTCAGAAGTTGTCACAAATGAAACATCCACAGGAAAATTTCATGAAAATCATAGGGATAGGATTTTAAATTTTGTGACAATAGTATGTTAATACATTTGTTGACTTTTTTGGACATTATCCATGATTCAATTTTTTTTTCCCCCATATTTAAGATGTTTTGGAGACTGGACTCAGTCACCAACTTTAGGTAAAAAGCCTACTCAACTGGGCACAGTCGCTATAGCTAATCCTTATCTCCAGACACCTGAGTCAACACAAGGCAGGTTATATAATCCAAACACAACATAAACCATGGGAGTTAAGGAAAATGTTTCAAGACTCAACACACATGAGGCCTTACACCAGTGGCCATGCATAATGATTTTATAGATACTAGCAGTTAACATTATGTGTGACCATATGCTCAAGGCCTCATGTGTGTTTGCAGTTTTCAAATATTTTATCTCCCATAGTTGGTTTATGTTGCTGGTTTGAATATCCTGTCCAGTGTTGATTCTGGTTTCTGGAGAGAGGGACTAGGGCTGTCGGTTTGATCCAACTAAGTAGGCTTTTTACCTGAGGATGGAGACGGAGTTCAGTCTCTGTTGTTTTAAATAAATAAACAGAAAACAAGAGGATTGATAACGTTTAAAAAGTCAATAATTTTAAAATCGTAGGAAGTGTAATGGAAAAGAAATTCAGTTTAACAGATTTGATTAGTAGTGACAGTTCAATAGAAGATAAAATGATAGCACAGTTAAAGGGAAAAGTTCACATAAAAAGAGTGAAAAGGTTGAAATGTAGACTGAAGTTTTTTTTAATAAACATGTGGGTGTGATGTATGATATCCCCATGTGCTATTGACAGTATTGTCTGTGGCTATTACCTACATCTGAATTTTAGCAGTGAGCGTGAGAGGTCCAGAGACAGTGTAAAATGTGTGTTCATTTTGCCAGAACAGAATCCATGCCATTTGCATGCTTCCAGTTTTATATGAAATTGATTATACCCTGGTACATGAATGACATCATATCACATGCCGCAAACAATTTTATATTGACATTTTTTTTCAAAGAGAACAGCAAAAGCTGTGTATCTTGGTTTATATGGGTCTGAAATTTTTGGTTTAACTAGGTCTTTTGACTTGACAGTTACAGGTCCATAGATCTTGGCAAGCTTGTTATCTCAACTCTAGATTGAATTATGATAACCAGAAATAAAATATGAAATACAAAATACTTATCATTGTTCCCAGAAGCTGCACATAACAATCTGGCCAGTGGGAAAACTCAGCTTAGACCAATACATGCAACATGCATTTTGTAAAATGGACAACCACAGAAACCAGGTTGTTACTCTTGGATGGAGGAAGCTGGTTTCTTGTGTGCTGTATAAGTGGTGGTGAATGTATTGAATATGTAGTATAATTTTTATGAAAAAATCACAACAGAAGACATTTTTAATTCCTCAGAAACAGTTTTGATTTGAATTGCAATGAATGGCAGTAATCTATTGAATGAAGACATTTATAGAATCGCATTAAATGAGTGGGTCCTGCAGTCATTCCCTGCTACCTGACATCTGACTAATCCATTATTCAATGCATTGACACCCCCAACACCCATGTATGTCCAAATGCCTAAGTGATCGTTGTTGCCTGATTAGTTGATTGCCAAAGTGTGTGCATATTGGCTATGTTTACAATCTTAGTCACATTGGCCAGCAATTCTGTAGTGTAGAAATTTTCACTGTTTTTCATCACAGCTTCCAACTTTTTGAATAGACTTTGTGAAATCGTGGGCCCTGCAATGAAAACAAAGTCAAATGTTAAACTTGGGTTGGGTAACCAACTGATTGCTAGTTGATGACATTCCATTTAACCAGTCAACATTGATTAATGGGGATGACTATAAATTAATCATTTTATTCCAGAAATTGGCCCAAAACATTTCTCAAATGTGTCAGATTTTCAGTTTTGACATGAGCACCATCAGGGAGACGTGTTTCTAATTTGTTTCTTTGCCCCCTGCAGAGTAAAAGCTGATTCAACTTTTAAATCAGTTCTCGAATGTAGGAATTTCCTTCATTGCATGTAGGCATACTCTTGCAGGCGCCATTCTCATATGAATTCTTTTTCTTTTTTCAGTGGTTGTAACACGTCAGGCTAATGTAACTTTACAAAACTGAGTTTGTAGAGGTTTTATTAGTGACATCATTTCTGCAGCAAGTTCCTCTTGTGCTATGTGCATGAGGCAGTAGGATGAAAGAGTATTTCTGTGTAAACAGTCTTGCAAAGTAGGAGTACACAGTTTGTAGTCAGGGAGAGGAACAAAATTTTCCTGGATTTCTTTTTTCTTTTACGTTTAAGAAAACTTTTCATTTGTGACAAAACATTTCACACAGTTTTTGAGATGTCAGATCGTTGCATCTTCACAAGTTACTTCGTTACAGCAGAAAACTTCACCATCCTTGTTATCTTTTCATTGTATCCTGTTCAGTTACATTCAGACTCCACTTATTTACTCACGGAGCTGAGCCCTTCTGGAGAAGCCGCCAATTCTGCAGCTACTCAAGAATTTCCCAGCATTTTATGGAACCCAAAGGTTCATTACCATGTTCACAAGAGCCCTCCACTGGTCCCTATCCTGAGTCAGATCAATCCAATCAATACCATCCCATCCTATCTCTCTAAGATCCATTTTAATATTATCCACCCACCTACACCTTGGTCTTCCTGGTGGTCTCTTTCCTTCTGGCTTTCCCACCAATATCCTATACACATTCCTTGTCTTTCTCATTCGTGCTACATGTCCTGCCCACCTCATCCTCACTCCATCAATGTATAATTACTTTGTGGTGTAAAGTATTTTGTAATAAAATTTCGGTTCCACAGTTCATTACAGTGGTGTTGTATTCCATTCTTAGCTATCAGATCTTTCAGTTCTGATTCCTTAACTTTGCATCAAAATAAGAATGGCAAAAAGTTCGCATACTTCCAAGCGTATCTGCTAATGATTTGATAACTCCTGTTGGAAATGACATTCATTTATTGTAAAGAAGCCTGTTGAAAAAGCTAATCATCAGTAGAGATAATATATTGCATACAGTTATAAACTCAGCTGCTAACAAGTTAACTAGAGTAGGCATGGAAATCTGAAAGGGTGAAGGCTGGTTTGTCTCACGACTTCATGTGAATGACCAGCACATGCTCTGTGTTTTCAAGTATGTTAGATACAATTCCTTACTCTTATAAGAGATTATGTGAGAAGCAAATAACCATGAAGTGTTTAAATGACATTGTTCAGCAACAGTATGCCTCTATTCTGAGTTTCTGGTTTAGTACTGCTCTTAGACTTCTGTGTTTCTTATTCTTTGTTTGTCAGTCATGCCTCCTGACAGTCAGCCCTAAACAATAAGAAACTCCAAAGCCTAATGATAGGTAATTTGTGTTGTTATAAGTTTATGGAAAATGAAGCCAATGAGGGAACATTTAAAATGCCTGCTCAGCAAGCATATGAAAGAGAAACTGAAGTAAAAGGAGTGTCCCTACTTTCTGTTGAGAAAATAAAGAAGAGAGGTGAAGCACTGGTGCAGGTGAAGTTAGTTCCTCTTTTCAAACTCCAGACAAGAAATAGTAATGCCATATGAAGCCAGGTTTCACCGTCAGTGAATAATACAACACTAATCAGGAAAAGAGCCGGTCATGGTAGCTGAGCGGTCTAAGGCATGCACTGTCTTCGCTAGCTCGGAAGCCGGGATCGTGGGTTCGAATCCCACTCAGGGCATGGATGTTTGTGTACTTTTTCTGTGTTTGTGTACAGGTAGAGGCCTTGTGTCGAGCTAATCACCCGCCCAAGGAGTCCTACTGAGTGTGTAAGATTTAGAAAAACCGAAGTGAAAGGAGTTCATGGAGGTAGACCTAGGCCCACTGGGCTGTAGTGCCAAGGAAAACAAAAATCAGGAAAAGAATGTATGACCTTTATAGAGCGTAGAAGTGAGTACCAGCTTGTATCATGCTCATGAGTGAGACTTGGTAAGTCAGTTAATTATGAGGGAGGAAATATGTCTCTTGGAAATATTCTTACATGATTGGGATTTAAATGGAAGAAAACAAAAAAATAACAGGACAAACCTACTGGAAGGCCTTAACATGGGAGAAAAGAGACTTGAGTGATGTCAGTCTCTGTTTTCACATGTTAAGAAGTCCAGGAGTTGTGACAGCAGTGAGGCAACTCAGCATACCTTCCTACGGAATTCGCTTTTGTAATATGTATTTTTTTCCTTTCCTGTTAATGGAGTCAACCATTATTCTTTGTTTTACACGCTTTTTAGCATGTATGGTGTTTAGAAATTGCACTTGGGACCTTTTCAGCAGTGAGAGTTAGCATGCTCACTCAGTTTTGAGTGCACAGTGTGGAGGTATATGTTACTTAATCCCTCGAAAAGAAAATAACAGTTCTTGCATTGTTTGGGACAGATGGGAGAGAGATTTCTTTTGTCAGTTGCCTTTGGCCAAGTTAATTGCCCCCATTTTAGTGTCTCCTTCCTTCAGTGAGACATAATGTGTTGCCACTTATATGATTAAATTGCATAGTTCGACCTGTCTGCAACTCTTATTTGGTTTGGGAAATTTTCAGCTTACAGGAAAGGTTTCATTGTCGTGTATATAGTTGTAATAATTGCTTGAAATGTGTAAGAATATTTTTAAAATTAGGTATTAAGAGAAACCCTTTCAGTTGTATTTATTTTGTAGACTTTATATTAAATTGTGTTGTAAATTAAATTGCAAAACTTTTATCTGCATTGCAGAGTTTCTTGTAATTACATTCAGCTAATGGCACCTAAAAGTGTCTGAGATTAGGTAAATTGAAAATTTGTATTGTATACATATTTTTCTGTGTGGGTGGGGAACTTGGTCTTATACGTTAAGGAATGAGCATAGATTGAAGGTGAGATTTGGGGCTTTCATGTGTGGAGACAAAGTATTTTTTGCTAACATCATTGATTTCTTTTCCATAACTTAAAATAATAATGAAAGATAATTTATTTTATACATTATTACAAACAAAACACTGCAACTAATTACAAATTTAAGAAATGATTCAGAAAGTATCTGTGTTACAGTCACGCAAATTTCGTTATCAAATAAATATTTGCACACAGTCCTCACTGAACATTTGTAAAAATAGCAGTGAAAGAATGAAAGATCAGGAGCGACAGTTCCATTCAGGCAGCGGTACAATTATAGCTACTTTTCACCTCTTCAGAAGCGTCATCAAGGAAATAGTATTGCGTTCGTCTGTAGACAAACAGAGCGATTTTTTTTTTGGGTTTACGTTTTCAAGGTCACAGTTATTGCGTTGATAAAGAGCAATGTATGTCAATGACTGGAAGTACTACGGATCGCGTATACAAGAGCACAACGTGGATTTACACAATATATATATATACACAGAGAAGTGTGAAACTTTGACAGGTGTTACACACTTGTTGATTACCAAATACATATTAAAACTGGCGGGAAAATGTGGTTTCTGTAATGTTAAAAATGTACCTAACATCAAACTAACTTGTGAGTGGCATGAAGCCATTAAATTGAACTACAAAAAAAAAAAAACTCGCACGCCATGTCAAAGTTGTCGTTAGGGTTCCGAGCGCTATACATGACACATGAATGGCAAGCACTGACGTAACATTGCTGACTGCGCGTTCTGGTAGGCGGGTGTGTGGGGCTAACGTGAGCCGTCATCACCACATTCAAGGACAAACATAGATAAGACTAGTCAGCTGACAGGTAAAGTGCGTGGACCCGCCAGAAGACCACATTTTTCTCGGGCCATTATCTCCGTAACCGTTCAACTTTGGACATAGGTGTTTTGGGTTATATCGGCATACTTTAACATAAGGAACACCCGAAGTCTGGCACATTTCTCCTGGGACACGCTGTATATAGGATGTAGTGGTATCAATGTAGTGGTATCAACTGGTTTGATCTGGCTGAGGATAGAGACCAGTGGCGGGCTCTTCTGAACGTAGCAATAAACCTTCGTGTTCCATAAGATATTGGGAAATTATTGAGTAACTGCGCAACTGGCGGCTTCACTAGAAGGGCTCATTTCAGTGGAGTTAATTGATGTGTCTAAGAAATGTTTTATTCTATGAGAAGTATCGTGACAACTTAATGCAATCAGTACCTTCCCTTTTTACACTTAGGCCATTTAAGTAAGTGCGTTACGATGGGCTTCGTCAGTAAGTTGAATGGAGAAAACAGTAATTTCTTGCAGAATTTTGGTGGTCAAGGTCACTTGGAGAGCGATCATTTGGAAGACCAGAAACAGATTGGATGATATTGAAGTCCGTCGCAGTTTGAGGAGGTGAAGACTGAGAATTGTGTGCAGTGGTGCGCCCCAGTGCTAGTGGGTGCCTCTGCGTTGAGCATTAGAATTATTGAACAGTTTTGAGGTCCACATTATCGCGGGTGGCTTGAATTGTTAAGGAGAAGAGAAGATTTATCGTGTTATGATGTGTATTTTGGTCGCTGTTGTAGCGGAGATGGATGCATGTTTTATTACCTGCTGGTACGTGTTCGTGTAACGTTTGTCTTTGTCATATTCAACAGGATCATGACGTGTGCAAAATGTCTAATATTTTAACATGGGAATGGGTGTGTAGACAGGACCTCGTGTGTGTTCGTATTAATATCATGCTTGGCTGTAGCACAGGTGAACCTGAATCTTACGCAATAGTATCGGTGTCTTTGTTTACCACCTTCTGACGCCAGTAAGTTGTGCAGTATATACGATGGAGATAGTTCTACCATCACTTGGCCGTGACTTTATAACTGTAACACAGTGACGCTCTGCTGTGTTGATACAAGATTTACATGCCATTGTATCAAATTAAATGCAATAACACTGGAACAGAACTTTCTAACGGCATATATGAATTCCATGTTAGTATTTTATTGCAGATACCACTACAAGGATGTTCTCATCAGGCCACTAACGTAAACATTAAATTTTGAGCTAAGCGGTTCTGCTTGTAGTTAAGGAAACCAGCTACAGTACACATTGTGGCATGTTTCCTGCACTCCCGTTACGGGTCCTGGATTCCAAATCTCTCGCCGTAGAACCAAGGGGCTCATCAGAGGAACAGACAGGCAGGTGTTAGGCAATGAATGATTGTAGCATCTTGCTTAATCTGTGTGCCCATCGCAGTGGCTGCAAAGTGGTCAGTCTTCTACTGCTCGAACATTAGAATCCTGACTTCGAATTCCACTCGGAGCATGGATGTATGTCTTCGTTTTTCCTCCATTTGTGTTGTCTTATGTAGGTAATCGCCTTGCAGTGGGCCCATCTCCACCCAAAGGACCATACAAAATGTGTATACATAACATTCCGAAACCTAGAAAAGGGCGAGGCCTTCGACTCCATTGGTCTGTCGTAGCATACAAGAATATTAATAACTGAATTGTTTAATTGGTTTACTGGGCGTGTTGGCACCCAGTGATGCTTCTAGCATCTTGGTTTTTCTCTTCTAACGTGCATGTAAGAGCAATTACGTTTGTTAGAAATGTATTGATTTGCACAAGGTGACGTACCTTAGCTGCTTTATTTAAGTACTACCCAGTGAGCACATTTGGAGAACTGTAAGTATATAGCTTCATTCTTAACCTTAGGAATTAGATAGCGGTATGGGACACCAGCTAGCCTGTATGAGATTTGCATGGTTTTACTCAGTCCCATCGAGAAAATTCAGGAACAATTTTTACATAACCATTTCAGTTAATTACTCATTGGCATCCAAGCATTCGACCCACTGTAGTCTCACTTATTTAGGGCGTCATTGAATAAAGTACAAGTACAGGGCGGACGGTGAGTGGCCATCTTCACACCCCGGTCACCTGAAGAGAGCCCCCGGTTCGTACTGGATTGGAGGTCGTGTGGATCACAACCAATCTGGGCCCGGTGTCAAAGAGAAAATCTCTTCTCTAAGAGTGAATCTGACTGTACTGACTGGGAAAACTGACGTAGCTGTATTGACAACTAATATGTTTTAGAATCATGTTTAGGATTTCGTTAAAGCGTGCTCCAAGATGGAATGCATTTCACGCATGCACTGGGTTTCATTCACCCGCTGGTGAGTGTTGACGCCCGAAGCCAAGGTCACGCAGTTGTACCGGCTCCAAGATGGCGACCGAAGTTCAGTGGACTGCGAATGTGGCCGGGTCGCGTGTTACCATTTACCCTTCACGCGTCTATGTCTCGCTGTAGGGTGGCCAGACTAGGGAAACATGGACCATGGCTATCGATCGCTCGTGTTATCGCGTTACTGCCTGTTAAAGTAACGAATGGCGTTTTTTTTTAATTTGTGTGATGTTTCACGGACCTGTTGGTTGCGACAAGGTCAGAGAGGTCACGAAAATTTCAAACTACCCCTGACTAGGTAACTGCATGGAGATGAACCCTTCTTGTGAAGGCGCCAGTTGCGCAGTTACTCAAGAATTTCTCAACTTTTATGGCATCATATCTCTCTAAGATCATTTTTAATATTTCCTTCCCATCTACGTCTAAGTCTTCCTAGTGGTCTCTTTCCTTCTGGCTTTTCCACCAAAATCCTACATGCATTCGTCTTCTCCCCATTCGTGCTACATTCCCTGACCATCCCATCCGTTTTGTCATTGTCATTCTAATTATACTTGGCGAAGAGTAGAAGTTACTCATGCGGTTTTTTCCAACTTCCTCTCACTACATCTCTTCGGTCCAAAAATTCTCCTCAGCGCCATGTTCTCAAACACCCCCGGTCTGTGTTTCACCCCTAATGTCAGAGACCAAGTTTTACACTCGTAAAACCATGGGTAAAATTAGTTTTATGTTTTCACATTCTTACGTTCTCCTGTTATAGCCACAGTTAAAAAATAGCAGCAAATTATGTTGATATGCTTCCGGAATCGTGAACATATACTGAAGTATGTTCGGAATATTTTTGTACTCTCTTCTTTATTGTAACGTTGCAGATGATAGGATTGACTCAAAAACAAACTCCATGGCCGCGACCGCCACTTATCGGCGAAGTTAGTGCCAACTTTTGCGGAAAAAGGGTGTCACGTCGTCAACGCAACGGTTTCCCACGGCCGTTAGTCTAGGTTTTGTAGACCGGAGCCTCTATTTCCTTGAAATAGCTCCTCAGTTATACCCACGGGGCTGAGTGGACCCCGTTCCAGACCCACTAATTCTCAGAAAATCTGGTAGCACCTGGAATCGAACCAGGGACCTCTGGATCTGTTGCCAGGAACTCTGATCACTAGACCACAGAGACGGTCTATCGGATTGACTCATTCGTCGAAATCTTGTGATATGGGGAAGGTAACTTTGAAAGACGCCTAGTTATTGTTTTGAGAAGAAGAATGTCCTATTATTTAAGATTTTAATTTGGATTTCGGGATTAGGACGTTATGCATTCTGCTGTATGGTTAAATTTTTTGGAGAAACCTGCTACTTCAATCTTCAGGATCGATATTAGGCTACACGATATCAACACCACAGTCGTAATCCTCTAAGATTTCTGTTAACATCAGGCAGTCGTTGCGTTTGTCTGAGTGTCTCGCTTATCTTCCAACCAGAATAAGCGAAGTTCGAATTCTGTGAGTGCGACATAATTGGTATTAAAGGATTCGCTTTCATTTTCATTTTGTGTTATGTCAGGTCCCAGGAGGAAAGTGTCAACTGGGAAGACCAAGGCGTAGGTGGGTGGACAATATTAAAATGGATCTTAAAGAGATAGGATGGAACGGTATGGATTAGATTGATCTGGCTCAGGATAGGGACCGGTGGAGGGCTCTTCTGAACACGGCAATGAACCTGCGGCTTCCATAAAATGCTAGGAAATTCTTGAGTAGCTGCAGAATTGGCGGCTTTTCAAGAAGGACTCAGCTTCATGAGCAAGTAAGTAAAGTTATGTCAGGTCTTCCACTTTCATGGGTATTGATGTGTTTCACTCTTAACAGAACAACATAAAATGTCCGATTCATGGATTGTCTTTCCAGACCGTAAAATATTTAGGTTTCATTAGCTCTCTGTGTAGCATGTGCTGGCGTTCTTCCACCAACTTTCTCTAAATGTTACGTGATCCCCTGGAAACATTGCAACAAGAGAGGGCAGCAGGGTCGGTAGTTTGTACCTCATCCGTTGTGCTGCGGGTCGCCTGGCCAAACCAACGTCCACAGTTTCTCTGAGCTGAGCTCCCCCGATCTGTGTAAACTAGCATAAGGATTTATGCCTGTCTTCCCCATGTAGCGAGCATTACCCATAATCTCATAATTCAGGTACTTCTAGTATAAACCAGCAGTTCCCACTGTGGGATCCAGAACATGGGTGATACATAGTTCTGTGGCCGCATGGGAGACAGTGAAACGCATTGGCGTGAGACATCTTTCATTTTCCATGGTACAAGTTCGGGATAAATCTCATTTAATCCTATTGAATGTGAGGTTCTCACAGCAGTAGCTGTGGAGAGTTCTGCCTTCTGGAATATAACGCCGTGTAGTCCGACGTTTCAGAGGAGCATCGCCTTCATCTTTATAGAGTCAAGGTATAAGCAAAGAAAGGAACCAGTATGAACCAGGAACCAAGCAGAGCTATTCGGCCCTGAAGATAGAGGCGACATGTTCCTTCGAAACGTCTGTTCAGTTTCACCTGGCTACTAGGCGTTACATCTTCAATTCTATCTCTGCAGAGCTTTTAGTATAGGCCTGAACAAATTTCATGGCAGTGTTTCTGTTTCTGGAAAGCCGCAGTTTTGTTTGAAGATGACAGAAGAGGTTCGTTTTATACATATTGTATTTCATCGTACTTTGGACACCAAGTACACCGAGGCCAGAGAGGTCGACAGTTCTGCACGACGTATCACCTACTTAGTCATTTGTCAAAAACAAAAGCAAATTCCGTGGCTTGAGTCCGCAAGCGAACTATACCGACCGAGCGACCGCCGCTTGTCGGCGAAGTTAGTGGCAACTTTAACGGATAGAGGGCGTCGCGTGGCCAATGTAACAAATCCCCACGGCCGTTAATTTCGGTTTTCTAGACCGGAGCCGCTATTTCCTTGAAATAGCTCCTTACTTATCCTCACGAGGCTGAGTGGAGGCCATTCCAGATCCACTACTCAGAAAATCTGGTAGCGCCGGGAATCGAACCCGGGATCTCTGGATCTGTAGGCAGGAACTGTGACCAGTAGACCACAGAGGCGGTTCAGTCATTTGTAGTACTTTTTATTTATTTTTTATTTTTTAATGTTTGCATCCTGTTGCGTTAGTATAACTAATAATACAAATTTCACGGTCAACGCAACTATAATTTATTAACTTATGCCCCACCACATGTTTAGACCCTTATAGGGTCATCCTCAGGTGTTGTGATTTACATATTTTAATTACTGAATTGTACTTATTTACATACATAGACTAAAATGACTACAAAGACAAAACAACTCCGTCCAGTGTGACTATTTAAGTTTTATTACTTGAAAACTTAGCACCCTTACATATTTCGATCCTTAGGGATCATCTTCAGAGGGAACATCGATACTTATTTGGAAACTACTATCACAATAGGTGTCCTGAGTGCTAAATTACATACACAGTGCCTGGAATACACAGTATACACAAAATCTAATTTTTCACAATCACAGCAGCTTTCCTGGTATTAACGTTTTTTAAAGTTTTTAAAATTTTGTTATTTAAGTTAAAATTTATAAACCAAGTAGGTTCGTGTTACTTCTCCTGTTGTCTTACTTGAAGGGGGCTGAACTTGTGCCGCCTGTCTATCTTGAGAAGGAGATTCTGCTAATGTATTATGGNAGAACAGGAAAGAATTGCAGTACTCACTTTTTATAATTTTACCAGAACTCCGGCAGAGTTTTTTGCACGCAGTTTACTCTCTTGGCTGCCTGACTTTCCACAAACACTTTAGCTTGAGAAATTAGAGTAAGCATGTCTGAATCATTCCGTTTCACAGCAAACTCCTGCAGTACCTTTAAACTGTTGGCAGCATGCTGATAAGTCTTCGCTCTACACTTTTCTTCTTCTATCACAATGTCATTTTCCTCTTCTTCCTCCTCCTCTCTTCCTTTTCGGTTTTCTCTAAAGTTCTGAACTAATACATCGATATCCATTGTGTTTGGTTCTGTTTGCACATCTTTGTCTATGTTGATGTAGTCCTCAGCATTGCAGTTACTGAAAGCAGCTTCATTCATGCAATGTTGTAAGTCCTTGTGGTCATTCTCATTTTCTACACCTGGAGTAACTTCTACCGTAGAAAATCCTGCTTTTTCGAAACACTTCGTCGCGGTTTCTGGTAACAACTTCTTTACTGCTTGACTTGTCCAAATAACCGCATCTAGAACCGAGACAGTTCTTGCAAGTACAGAGGCGGATGATGTAGAATCTGTATTGACGAGCAAAGATTGCATTAATAATTTACGATAGTGGACCTTAACATTCCGAATGATACCCTGATCCATTGGTTGAGAAACACTAGTGGTGTTTGGAGGGAACCAAGCAAGTCGCACGTTGGAAAGTTCGATATGGGGGTGGCATGTTGCGTTATCCAAGAACAACAAAACATGCCGGTTTTGCATTTTCATTCTACCATTGAAGGCCGTTAACCATTCCTCCATGATCTATGACGTCATCCATGACTTCTTTTGGATCTCCACTCAACGGGAAATTTCTGTATGTCCATGTTTCGGAAGCATCGTGGCTTTGCTGCCTTGCCAATCACTAAGGTTTTCTCCATTTCACCTGACATAAAACCACATAGAAAAACAGTCAATCTTTCTTTGCACAGTTTTCCTCCCAAACATTTTTCACCTTTCAGACATAGCGATTTATTCGGAAGCGCGCGGAAGAACAGTTCAGTCTCATCACCGTTCGCTATGTTTTCAGGTTCATATCCCTCGATTATGGATGGCAATTTAGCTTCCCATTCCTCAATGGTCTCACTATTTACATCACTTGAGTCACCACAAAGTTCATTAAAAACTATCCGATGTCTTTTGCGAAAACTCTCCAACCATCCGTCAGAGGCTTTGAATTCAGCCTTCCCCAGTTTTTCAGCGACTTTTTTAGCATATTCCTGTACCATAGGACCCGACAACCGGTGATTTTTCGCCCTCACACTGACAAACCACTCCCACACTATTTCATTAACGTCTTCGTTTGCAGTTTTCTTAAGTTCTCTTTTTATTTTTCCATTAGCACAAGTTTCCCACCGCTTCAAAATTTCCGTTTTCTTCTTTAGAATCTCATACACTCGAGTTTTACCGACGTTAAACATCATGATCTGCTTAACAAACAATTTATCTCGCTCACTCGCATGGATCACTTTTAATCTTGTGTTAAGATCAAGCACAACTCTTGTCTTTGTAGCCATGATGACAACTGCCAGACTAAAGTAAAACTGTAGGCCTAGATACCTTACTGAATACAATTTCCAGAAGGGGAAAACAATTCTGCTGAATCTCAGTGCAGGGAGTGCAGTGCCGTTAGAAGCTTATTTTAAAGAGTTAGGGAAAACAAAATTCTGTAGAATGTATAGGATGCCTAAAATTATTCTAAACGATGCATTCCGGAAGACTGGAAATTTTCCGTATAAAGGCTTCTTTGATTTCCGTTGTCCGCGTTAGACAGTTTCCGTTTAATCCAGGTTATTTAACATCTTTTTCAGCCCCAAAGTCAAGGGACCTGAAAATATTTCCGTTTAAGACAGATTTCCGTTTAATAAAGGGTCCGTTTAAGGCAGGTTTTACTGTATATATACATGTATATTAAGGATTTTGTTTCATCCTACCCTAGTATCGTCCTGTGTTTGTACGTGGCTTGCTGTGTTGTTTTCACTGTTCTAGTGTGTGCTGTGCCGTGTAATTTATACTTCCTGTGTCTGTGACGTTAATGTGGGCGTGTTCTGATGTATTATGAGGTCGAACATGTTACGTTGGCTATGACTTTCTTTTGTGTGTTCTTGTTCTATCAATTTATTGAACTTACTAAAGCGATATATATGGAAGTTCTCTTTTATATTCATGATGCCTCCTTTTTTTGACTTTTTCAATAATTTCCATGATTAGTGTCATCGGCCCGTACTGATGGTGTTTATTTAGTATGTGTTGGGCAAATGCTGATTCGTCTTTGTTTAGTCTTATGTTTCTTATGTGTTCTTTGATGTTGTAAGATTTCTACCAGTTTGGCCGATGTATACAAGGTGTGGCAATAAAGAAACCGGATTACTTTTATGACTCATTTCCGGCCACGTCATTGACGAAGAGGAGGGTAGGGCATTGACCCTTGGACTTCCCTCTATCGTCACACAAAGTTTCATTCACGTGCATCGGTTAGTCTGGCCGCGACCATTGTTAGAAGCGGATCGTGTTTCTGAGCTCCGTCGGAATAATGCTGAGTGCTAATGCAGAACAACGTGCTAACATCAAATTCCTCACAAAACTTGGAAAATCTGCCACTGAAACTTACAATTTGTTGACAGAAGTATATGGTGATCAGTGTCTATCTCGCACGCAAGTTTTCGAGTGGTTTAAGAAGTTTATGGAGGGTAGGAAAAACGTCGGGAACGATCCAAAATCGGGCCGTCCTCCCACTGCGAAAACTCCAGAGAATGTGGAGAAGGTCGCTAGAATTGTTCGAAGAGATCGTCGACTGAGCATTCGAGCAATTTCTGAACTTACGAACATCAATAAGGAAAGTGTTAGACAGATTTTGCACGACGATCTGGGCATGAAAAAGGTGTGTGCTAAAGTGGTGCCAAAAATCCTTACCCCCCAGCAAAAGGAACATCGAGTGAATTGCTGTGTTGACACTCTTGAAAACATTGAAAATGATCCTGATTTCTTCCAAAACGTAATTACGTGTGACGAAACTTGGATTCTTCAATATGATCCAGAGACTAAGCGACAATCCATGCATTGGAAGAGCCCCAAATCCCCTAGGAAGAAGAAAGCGCGCATGAGCAAGTCCAAATTCAAAGCAATGATGATTGTTTTTTTCGATATCCGGGGGGTAATCTACATTGATTGGGTGCCTGAAGGTCAGACTGTCAATCAGGTTTATTATAAAAATGTTTTGACGTACCTCCGTGAACGTGTGCGACGAAGGAGACCAGACATGTGGAAGAATGCCTCATGGGTTCTTCATCACGACAACGCGCCAGCACACAACGCGCTATCTGTGAAGAGGTATTTGGCAAAAAACAACATTCCAGTGATGGAACATCCACCGTATTCTCCGGACCTAGCACCGTGCGACTTTTTTCTCTTCCCAAAAATCAAGTCTGCGCTGAAAGGGACCAGGTTCGAGTCCGTGGATGCAGTGAAAGCAAAAGCGACGCAACTCTTGAAGAGCATAACACAAGATGACCTGCAGCACTGCTTCCAACAGTGGAAAATTCGCATGGAGCGGTGTAGGGATCGGGGAGGGGACTACATTGAAGGGGATAACATTTCGACTGTCTGATTTTTTTTAATAAAGGGTTAGAGCATGAATCCGGTTTCTTTATTGCCACACCTTGTACATTTTGGCAACTTTGGCATGTTATTTCCTATACCCCACTTTGTTCGTAGGGGTTTATTTCTCGTTTTTCATTTATTAGTTTACCTATTGTGTTGGCTGTTTTGAAGGCTATCATTATGTTAGTGTTTTTGAATAGTTTTGTGATTTTTCGTATGTACACGTAGTTTCCTGTATAAGTGACCCATTTTTGTTCTTTTTCGTCTTTATTATCCGGGTTACTTATCTTTTGTTTAAGTTTGTTATACAGGTGTATGATGTTTTTTTCCTTTCTATAGCCATTATTTAGTGTTATATTAATAATAGTATTTAATTCTTTGTTTATAGCATTTTCCTCAAGGGGTAGTGCAGGAAGTCTTTTGTATCCAATTTGTATATGCTGCTAATTTTTGTTCTTTAGGGTGGCATGATTTATTGTTTATTGTTATGTCTGTCGTTGTGGGTTTTCTGTATGTTTCCATTTCTATTTTCCGTGTCTGTTAAATATGTTTAAGTCCAAGTAGGCTATTTGATTGTTTACTTCCTCATTTATTGTGAATTGCAGGTTCTTATGTTGTCTGTTGAAATGTTCGAAGATGCATTGGGGGGTTACTTTTGTTTGTTTATATATTATGGAGATGTCGTATACGTATCTGTTATAGTATGTGATTTTCTCGTCTTCTAGCAGATGTATTCTGCTTTGTTCTAAGTCTTGTAGGAAGATTTCTGCCGTTGTACTTGATAGGGGGGAGCCCATGGCTACTCCTGTTCTTGGTTTGTAATATTTTTCGTTATATTGAAAATAATTTTGATTCAATATCATTTTAAGTATGGACATACTTTCTTCTATAATGCTTTCGTCTATGTGATTATCCTTGAGTAGTTTATTGGTTACGCGAAGTGTATCGCTGATTGGGATATTAACGTAGAGGTCCTTAATATCCATTGTTAGTAGTTTATGATCTGGATTTAGTTTTAGTTTTTTTATGTTTTCTGCAAATTGTTTTATGTTAATGATGTTGTAAACATCATTAACATTAAAATTAACACCATCAGTACGGGCCGATGGCAGTAATCATGGAATTGATTGAAAAAGTAAAAAAAAAGAAGACATCATGAATATAAAAGAGGACTTCCATATATATCGCTTTAATAAGTTCAATAAATTGATAGAAGAACAAAAGCAGACAAAAGAAAGTAATAGTCAACGTAACATGTTCGACCTCACAATACAACATCAAAACACTCCCACATTAACGTCACAGACACAGGAAGTATAAATTGCACGGCACAGCACACTCTAGTACAGTGAAAACAACACAGCAAGCCACGAACAAACACAGGACGATATTATTATTATTACTATTTTTATTGGAGGGGGTGGGTTTCTCCATGCACCGCGACCAGTTTGATCTATTGTACGTCCCCCTTTGATATTCTACCAGTCTCTATACCCTACCGGTACTGGTGCGTGCCATCAGCCCCGACTCAGCCAGCGAGTTCGGTCTCTACTGGCTCAGCGGTACCTTGGTGTTTCCCCCATCTGTCAGAGGCGTTAGAGACTATTGTTGGGCGGGAGACGTCCTGGAATTTGGCTCAGTGATCCCCTTTGAGGATATGAGGTTCTTTTACGTGCCGTAAAGTTACGACACGGGACCCACGGCTTAAAGTCTCTCCCGGAGGACTTGTTCCCTGAATTTTTCCGCCCTTAAAAATTTCACGACCTCCGCCGGGTTTGAACCCGCGTACCTTGAGTCATGAGGTGGGAACGTTACCCCTAGACTACGGAGGCCGCTCAGGACGATATTAAGGTAGGACGAAACAAAATCCTTAATATATATACAGTAGAACGTGGTTATAACGTCATCAAAGGGACCTAAAAATAATGTCGTTATAAACGAATGCCGTTGTAACCGAAATGGGCACTTCCACAGTAGCCTTACGTTAGTCACGTAAAAATCTACCAAAAACCGAGTTAAAATGTTGCATTTTTTTAGTGAAATACGTAGTTAAGTACAGATTAACGTAACATTAACGTGGAATTGCCCAAATGTGTAATATCAAAGACATATTACAGCGCTTTTCACTGACAATACACACAATATTTCACGAATCACTTTAACTTTCTCTTCAATGCTTAAAACTTTCCTTTTCATTGCCATGTTTTCGCTACTGCACTTCTCTGGGTTTAGGCAGGAACACTATAGGGTAAGTAGACAATGTGAGGTCCTGTTAGACGAGATTCTAGGAAAGGAATGCAGTTAACAACCTGCCGCGTCCTCTTGCACTATTCACGCAGTCCCACCCCACACCCTTGTTTTCGCATAAAACCCACGCTCCTCTTGCAGCCCGCGGTCGTATTCTTCCAGGACAGTCACGTCAGCAAGTAGAGAAAGTGAGGGTGGGCAGACACATCGAACTTTCCCACGATATCAGAGAAATTCAGGAATGAAAATAACGTTACATACGAGGTTGATGCATTTGTGCATGTCGTACTAAGCAAGGTATAAAAACAGTTGCTCTGTGAGGAATTAGTTCGTACCATTGAATATTTGACGCAATAGACAAGGTGTCGCAGAAACCGATGTTGCTATAACCAAATTTTACTGTGTGTGTATATATATAATTTATATACAGTGGGGGTCGCTGAAATTAATACAATACCCATAATATATTTGCAGAATCTCCCTCTCAAGATAGACAGGCGGCACAAGTTCAGCCCCCTTCAAGTAAGACAACAGGAGAAGTAACACGAACCTACTTGGTTTATAAATTTTAACTTAAACAAGAAAATTTTAAAAACTTTAAAAAACGGTAATACCAGGAAAGCTGCTGTGATTGTGAAAAAAATAGATTTTGTTTATACTGTGTATTCCAGGCATTGTGTATGTAATTTAGCAATCAGAACACTTCAGCTACGTGTCTCTTAGTTAGTCTTGAAGTGAAAATTTATGGCACAGAAGAGCAGACGACTCATGAGGAGGCCTCGTCAACTTGATCTTTTCACGAAGATTTTACTGCCGTTACAATAAGAGGAAATGGCAAAGTTTTTGTGTTCGCTTTCGTCAGGAGATTTTGACTTTATAACGATCAACTGTCGTTAAAACCATATCTTCGTATGTTTATATCGTATATCGCTGCTTGTATTAAGATCTGAAGTTTGTCATTGAATGGATTAATGTACAAGGGGTGGGCCCTCTTGGCTCTTGCACCGCGACCACAGTGATCTGGTGTGCTTCCCCTTTTGATTATCCCCTCAGCAATCCTGCGCTTCGAACGAAGTGCGGGATTTTGTACGTGGGGACGTCGAAATAGTTACTTGGTTCCGTAAAATATTGACCCAAGTGACGTAATCTTAAATAAGCTAAGGCCTCACATTCACATAGGATCTGTGTGGCTGTTCATTTTCTTCTTGACACCTCTCACAAGTGGGGCTATCACTTAGTCCCAGTTTGAACGGGTGTCCTTTAAGGTGACAGTGTCCTGTAAATAGTCCTACCACCCATCAGCGCTGATTCCTGTTTAACGTCAGCAGCTCCTTCGCTCTTTTAGTAGAGGGTCCTCGTATGAGTCCCTTTGCTTGCCTGAGTTCAGCCAAGGATCCCCAGTATTTCTTGTGATCAAATATGTCATTACTTCTGAATTTATTTTAAGTTTATTTGGAAACCAGCCATATTTGTATCGGAGTTTAAGAGCCGAGGAAGCTCGTTACAGTTATATGTCCCACACATCGTATTTACAGGATAGAGCTCTGGGGTGGGACTAAGTCCCTTGTAAGCGGCCTCCGTAGTCTAGAGGTAACGTTCCCACCTCATGACTCGTGGTACGCGGGTTCAAATACCCGTCGGAGGTCGTCGAATTTTTAAGGGCGGAAAAATTCAGGGAACAAGTCCTCCGGGAGGGACTTTAAGCTGTGTGTCCCGTGTCGTAACTTTACGGCACGTAAAAGAACTTCATATCCCCAGAGGGGATCACTGAGCCAAATTCCAGGACGTTTCCCGCCCAACAATAGTCTCAAAGGCCTCTGATAGATGGGGGAAGCATTATAGACACCGCTAAGCAAGTGTCCGAACTCGCTTGCTCGGCGGGACTGATGGTACGCACCATTTATCGGTAGGGTATAGAGACTGGTAGAATAACAGAGGGAAGCACAATAGATCAAACTGGTCGCGGTGCATGGGGAAACCCACCCTCTCTAACTAACTAACTAACTAACTAACTAACTAACTAACTAAGTCCCTTGTACTGCTGCCACTTCTGGCCTATTGTACCAGCCCCAGATGATAGGTGAGAGTGATTGTGCAGCAATTGGTGGAATGAAGATTGACAGGGGAAACCGAAGTACTCGGAGAAAACCTGCTCCAGCGCCACTTTTGTCACCACAAGTCCCACTTGATCAGACCCGGGATCGAACCCGGGCCGCCGCGATGGGAAGCCAGCGACTAACCGCTTCAGCTATTGCGCGGCCAAAGGATAGAGCTCTCAGTTTAAAATTTGTTGTATATAAGTCATGGTTTACAGAAATATCGATTATTAACGGAGGAAGCCGCTTAATTTTCTCTATTTACTTAATGGGGCATGTTGTGAACTTGTTAGTCATAAGAAAGTCAATGTCAGTGCATTGCGGAAGACACATGCGTCATTTGTTTGCCCTGATTCTATTTGACGCTGCTGACTGAGGCTTCATGCTGAGCGACGAGCGCTGATGACTGATGTTTCATTCTCAGCGACTAGCGCTGCTGACTGAGGGTTCGTACTTAACCACAAGGCAATCACATTGCTGTTGATTTAGGAAAGCTTATGTAGACTTATGTGCAAGTAGACCGACCGATACCAAATACTAGGTGTGGTTGTGTGAAATAAGTTTGTTAACAGTTTTAGGCCTGCACTCGTCAGATGATTGTTAATTGTGGTAATTGACAGCGAGGAAAAATCACGTACTCAGTTTAATAAGAGTTAGATTCGCTGCAGGCCCCTCTGTGTTGTAACCGCACCACTGCCAGGCACCCATTTAAATTTAATTAAGTTTATTTATTAGAAATTTAATTGTTTCACAGTGGGATGCTATGAACAAGTCAGTGAGACATAGGCCTATTCTTGCATGTAAGAATTAGCTTATTCTGAAACTTACAGAAGAACCGGAATAAACCCTTGGATATTTCTGAGAATTTTAGCTCGAAAGTGTAACTGCGGCCGTCTTTGAGAATTCGAAACTTGACAGCTTCTGCAACTCTTAATTCTTAAGGAGTGCCAGAGATTGAAGCCAAGTGGAGAATCCGTCAATGACCTGTCGAAAGTTACGTCATGTGTTTAAGGGCTAAAATCAAAAGTGATAGTGAGCTGATTGGAAATCAGGGAAATAAAGTGAACTCCATAATTTCAAAAACGTCCAATCATTAGAATTTAAGGGTGTGGAAAGCCGAGAAGCTGATGGACCAAGGACCTCACGGTTTGGAGGGAAGTCAGACACCAGCTCTTGAAGAATTCAGAAGCAAAACTTGTATCGATCAGTTGACATTTCATTGTCTTAATAATAAGCATTAGTAACCAAGTTGTAAGTTCTAAAGTAGTAACGCTAGAAGTGAAAGTGTTGTGCTTCAAACAAAAACTAAAAAAATTAAGCAAAGTATTAAGTAAAATTAGTAACTGAGTAAGTTAAAGAGCATAAACGTTTAATAAACAGTTAAACTTGATATGTGCGTGTGTAGCGTTGAGCTTAATTTCTGCCCTCGGAGTTGGAGGCTCGCTATATTCCTTGAGAAAGAAATCCTCAGCTCTACCGAATACAACGAACCCCACCTCCTTATAAATAAAACAACCTGAGAGAATTAGTAAAAGCGAATGAGACACCTATAAAAGAGGCGACCAACGGTGGTAAGACGTAAAGGAACTGTTAAAGTGTGGAGTATTATCTTCTATCCGTGTTCATTGTAAAAGGGTTGGATAAAAAATAGTTGCAACAGTGCTGTAAAATGAAAGATGTGCGTCAGGCGGCACTAGCTCCGTCTGTAGCTGATAGCAGAAGTTCAGTTGAAGTAGCGCAGTGAGTGGCTCTGGTTGTGTTTCATTGAGTTGCCTTGTGCATCGTCTTGAAGTGCAGGAGCCCAGTTCAAGCACCCTGACGTGTTTACGAAACAAGAACAAAGCTCCTGGATAAAAATTGAAGTTGCACGAGGTCGTAGCGCACGAAACTGTTATCAGGGACTGCGGGAAGTATGTGGTGATACTGCTTTGCCATATCGCGCAGTGGCACGATGGGTGAAATTGTTCTGTGAAGGGAGGGATGCCATTCAGGACGACCCCATGTTGACAACCACACAATTCAGCTTCTTGCTTCTTTGCTGGATGTCGGTCGTCGATGGGCTGCGTCGGAGTTAACTGCTGAGGTAGGCGTTAGTCACAAAATCGTGCTCCACGTTCTGCACGATATTCTTGGATACCGCAAAATTGCAGCGCGTTGGGTACCCCATACAATGTCCAAGGTGCAACAATGGCAACGTTATGCAATTGCACAGGACTTATTGAACCGGTACCAGAGGGAAGGTGACGACTTCCTTGGAAGGATCTCGTCACATTGGGCGAAACTTGGGCTCGCTCATACGAACCGCACTTGAAGCGACATTCAAATGAATGGAAGCATCCTGGCTCTCCTAGTCCAAAGAAAGTGCGCCCTACACAGAGTAATGTGAAGGCGATGTTCATTGTGGCATATGAAATTGATGGAGCGATACTGCACCACACTGTACCTCAACGACAGACAGTAAACGCTGCCTACTACTGCAATTTCCTGCGTAATCATCTTCGTCCAGCAATCAGGAGAAAGCGACGACACTTTTATGCAACGAACCCCATCATCCTTCATGACAATGCAAGGGCTCATACTGGTGACGCTGTCAAGGATCTCCTTCGCCACAGGCGATGGAGATACTGCAACATCCGCCATACTCACCCGATATGAGTCCATGCGATTATGATCTCTTTGCCAAAATGAAAGAACCACTGCGAGGGACACGTTATAACACAAGAGAGGTGATTAGTCGTGCTGTATGGCGGTCACTGCTGGAAATCAACAGAAGTGGACGCGCTGATACTGTACGCCGCCGTCCACACATTTGGCCGAAGGTGGTTCACATGGGGGACGATTATATTGAAGGAATATAAGTGTGTTTACCTCAGGTAATAAGGTCATTTCAGAACTAAGAGGTGTTGCCACTACTTCTTATCCGACCCTTGTATATAACATATTCAACCAGTTATGAAAACTTAAACGCAGTTTTTAAAGAGTTCTCTCTAAATAAATGTTAGGGTTGGTAATTGCTCATGTAAACCTTTTACTTACAAAAAGAAGAAACAGTAGCAGGGCCAACAACAACAGCAGCAGCAACAACAACGTCAACAATAGCGCCTCTATCATACTATAAACTGCCGAAATTTATGCTGACTTATTTTGGGACTGCTCCCGAAGCTACTCACTTATCCACACGGAAAGAATCACTTTATCACTTTCTCTTTGCTACTGCACGCCGATTGTATGTTATCGGTATTGTAACTTCATGTTTCTTTTCGTCTGTATAATACGTAATCATTTGAATATTGTAGCCCCTTTTTGGAAGAGCGTTGCACACGTTCTATTAAGAGTACGTGTGTTCAGAAATGAAAACACTTTTCAGATCTAGGCAGGCATTCCAGATAGTATAAAGTCTGGGGTGAGAGATGACATGACGCCTGAAAGCCGTAAAATGACCATCTGCTAGGCAACGCTTCCGTAAGCACACGCCGAATAGATCGTTGCCGGAAAACGGTTTGGTAAACACGCATTACCATGGCAACCGATACGCAGATTACAACAGACGAACCGTTCAAATGTGTGTTCTGTTCGCGGTCCGCACCGGGTCACAAAGAATACGTAATTCATTGGCAGTCACCCACCACGTGTGAAGTCGGGTTCGAATACCTGCACCGTAGCCTTCAGACTCGTGGGAGGCGACGAAAAGGGAACTCAGTGCCCGGGGATATAACTGGGCACCCTGTTCCTTGGAGATATAAATACGGGGGCTTGGCCGTCCAAGTTGGAGAGTCTCGAATTTGAGACAGTAAAATGTGATCACGAGTCCCGCGGCAGTCGAACCTAAGAATGATTGCCTTGGCGAGTGCCAGCAGCATTTGTAAACTACAGACCCATCCTCTCGTCTGAGAGAATGTTACATAAGGGCTATGAAAGCAAGTATTCAGTTGAAAAAAAAATGCTAGTTGTGGGTCTCAAGGGGCTTGTCG
The DNA here is from genome assembly GCF_002891405.2 of Cryptotermes secundus. Taxonomy (NCBI): domain Eukaryota; kingdom Metazoa; phylum Arthropoda; class Insecta; order Blattodea; family Kalotermitidae; genus Cryptotermes; species Cryptotermes secundus. Next base: position 855,508 of record NW_019744110.1, read on the forward strand.
CCAAGACGAACTGATTTGCCGTAAACCGCTAGTCGTAAAGTGACTGTGACTTTGGTAGTCAGTCGTACTGATTAGTAGAGACCTGAGACTAGTCCGAGATACCTCACAGACATTCGGCACACAGACGTCGTTAAGGAAGGGGGTTCAAAATGTGAGCTCTTACAGTCAACTGTAATTTTAATAGAGACGTCCAGTGAATCTAATAATCAAATATAGAACCCACAATTATTCGTCACGCCCACCCCATACACGTGACAGTGTGTATATAGACATACATTTGTGTATATATAGCTCAGTCGGTATAACGATGGGCTACAGGCTGGACTGCTTGCTGACCGCGCGACACCCTCTATCCGCAAAAGTAGGCACTAAATTTCACCGACATATGGCGGTCGGTCGCTCGGTATAGTTCGCTTGCGGACTAAAATCACGGAGTTTTTTTTTATGTACTGTTATCTGGAACGACAGCAAAACCATCTTAAGCCACCGAACTAGCTTCGTTGAAATACCCCTGCAAGCAGAAGTCGTCTGCACCTCGAGACCAAATCTGGTGTCGGGACATTGTGCTGTAAGGGGGGGGGGGCACCGTTAAGTGTATATTGTCGCTGTTAGCACTTCTAAAGTAAATGCAGACTCACTTCATTCTGTTTTGTTGGCTTATACGCGTAGTTGGTCGACGTTTCAGCAGCAGAATCGAACATTCATGGCGGACCGCAAAGACGTATGTCAGCATAGTCTGTAACGGTATTAGAATGCTTTATATCCTGTAGGCATTGTTAAATTCCGCAAATTATTTGGAAATAACCTCATATACGCATACAGTTTACCCAGTTTTCCTTGTGGCATGAGTTCTGTAATTCATATGAGTTCAGTCGTATCAACATTCTTAGAACAATTCGAGTACACAAAGCTCTCTATCTTTACGAAAGTTCTAGTTCCCACTTAGATCAAAGCGGCCTTGCGACTACTGCTTCTCCATTTAATGGGAGTGTCTGAGTAAACAGACCACCCTGTGTACCAAATGTATGTGTATGAGGTAAACATATTGCAGCATATCTCAGTTTGCATGGTCGTACAGTGCGCTTTTGTAGAGACTTAATACTTTAATTCAATTCTGCACTCCTATTAAAGACATCAAGCGACCTGATTAGGCTGTTAGCAGCGTTCACACACCTGGCTGAAGGCTGATGATGATGATGATGATGATGATGATGGCGACAAGTACACACGACATTGAATGAATGCCCTATGCAGTTGTAGTGGAGTGCTGGTGATAGTGGAGAATCACCGGGCCCTGGGTTTACGGGGCGGCCTGCTGTCGCAAGAAAAACTGTATACTAGTAATACATTTGGGCTCATTGTTGAAGTAATACCGTTTCTGTTTAAAACTCCTTAGTCTGCATGAACTGGCCATGTAACAAAATGGACCCGTCCGCATACGTTATTTAGAAAAAGACTCCACGGTCTCCGTTACTCTCCCGTGCGTCCCAGATTAGTAATCGTATTTGTTCTAATTGCTGAATATAGCCTCGGTAGCGCAGTTGGTATAGCCACTGGCTACGGACTGAACGACCGAGGAGTCGGAGTTCGAGTCCCGGTAGGGTCAAGAATTTTCTCCACTTTGTCCAGACCGGCTCGGGCCCACCCAGCCTCCTATCCAGTGGGTACCGGAGGCTCTTTCCCCGGGGGTAAAGCTAAAGGGGCGTGAAGCTGACCACTCACCTCCATCTAGTGCCGAGGTCAGGAAAACATGGATGTGTATATTCACTCCCCCATATGCCTTCATAGTGCTTAATTAGTTAAGCACAGAGACATGGCCGTGCCATAGCTCAAGCGGTTAGTCGCTGGCTTCCCAACGCGGCGGCCCGGCTTCGATCCCTGGTCTGGTCAAGTGGGATTTGTGGTGGACAAAGTGGCGTGGGGGGCAGGTTTTCTCCGGGTACTTCGGCTTCCCCAGCCAATCTTCATTCCACAAAATTCTCCATCATCATAATCACCCGGGGAATGTACAATAGGCCAATCAGTGGCCGACGTACCGAGTGGACCCAGTTGGACTCAACCCCCCACAATGCGTATTAAGCACAGAGACAACTCTACCTTTTACCTTTTTAGTTGACTATGTCCACTGCATTGTAACGTGCGAATAAAGCGTTCAGAGGTATGACTCGTTGAAATATGGTTTCATAGGAGAACTGGTGAAGGACGCTGCCTCACGATTGCAAAGCAACCGTCACTAGATATGACTTAAAACTGAACTAAGCAAGAAACCGTGATACGCGTTATCGCTTGAACAGTCTATAATTATCTTCCCATTCAGGATATTCCGTTGTTACGCCCATAGCTTTAATTACTTGACTTCGACTTCCATCTTGTATTACAGAGTTGTTGGACTACCGCCATTATAGTTTCTTTTTCTTCACTTGTGTGTAATCCTTGGTATAACTTTTAGGCACTTCTGCTTAAGTTCCTATGGTTAAAAAAACTACCGGTAAGGATTCATGTACTCAAGATGTAGGCTCAGCAGTGTACGATACACTGACATGACGTCTCAAAGCCGTGGATATATCTGTTGCAAGGTAGCGGATCGGTAAAGTCGGTAAATCCCCAATGTTGGAAGCCTCTACCAAGCAACGAATAGTGAATACATTTCAGTTATTTGTGGCTGTAATTATAGGTTATGTTATAATTACTTGTAATTACGAGTAATAAATGTTAAATTAATTCAGTAATAATGCCAGATGTGGATAGCCACAAAACATGTGACAGTACGTTTTGTTACAGTCACTGTCATGTGTAACCGTCACTTATTTGAGTCAGATGTGCTGGTGACCTCATACTTACGCCATTATGTAGCGTTGAATACTAGGCGGAATATGTTCTTAAAAAGTTGGATTATTTTTGTATGAACTGTTCTTAAGATAATGGCGATTCACATGGTGCGGCCCTCCCTGTTTTCTTTGAAAAGTATGTAACTTCAATAACGGGTAGTAATAGTGCCTCTCTGTACCATGCGTGCCCTGTGAGGATCATTAGATATCATGTTGGTCAGACAGTAACGAATAGTTTCAGAGCTCATTAACTTCCGTCTCTCTTCCACGGTTCTGAAAATTCACTTCTTGTTCCCATGACTTCTGTTTCGTCGATCAGTTTCGCTTGGTATATTTAGACTTTGCATGATGCTGCAGTCCCTTGGGTCCCTTCATTTTGGTTTTCGTAAATCGTGTTCAGACAGGCGAAGGGTTCATCAGACCATTGCAAGGCTTCTGCTCTCACGCATGACAATACGGACAATTCGCATGCCCCAAGCAGAATTCTAACGTGCGACCGTAGTGTATACATGTGTATATGAACATGCGGTAAAATTTTCGACACAGCGCAGTCGTGAAGCAGACGTTTGTGTTAGGGTCGGCTCGTCTTGGCGGAAATACCGTCCGACTCTAATATAGCAGCCGGTATGTTCTGTTATTACTACAGTGCTGGTCTGCTCAGACATTAATTGCCGAATATTTTATCAGTTCACAGAATTGCTGGGGTTTTCGACTTCATCAATCGTCCGGTGTTCTAGAAAACAGAAAACACGACGTTTCGGAAACTGAATCTGTTTCCGTCCTCAGGCTTGGGAGGGGGTGTATGTTTACGGAGCTGTTGCCTGTCAACGCGTTTATCAAATCCGTTACAATAGGTTTCTGCGTCTGAAAGTACGATTTATGAAAGGAAGAGAAATCTTACAGTTTTTTAAACATATTCTCCTGCATTTTGTGCTTTTGATCTAAAGCGCTTGTGTAGCGTGGATTGACTGTCTTGTAATGTTCAGTAATGTTAATCCTTTTGGTTGCTGATTCAGGTAAACCGAGCAGTATTCTGCTACCAACAAACTACATGAGTTGTCAATGTAGGTTACGTGAATTAACATTATTTTTTAATTTGTTGCCTTTAAATGCATTTATTTTAAAATAATAAATTTATTGTTAACAGTTGACGGTCCTTGTTTGACCATTACATCGGTTTATATCTGATGGCACATATTCATAACGCTAAAATTATTGGCTGGCCCTAGATTAGGTGTCCTGTAAATATCTCTTTGGTTGGGGCACGCGGTAGCGTAGTGGTTGAGGAGCTATGCTACAAACCGGAAGGTCGCGGGTTCAAGTCCCGATGAGGTCATTGGATTTTTTCAGTTCACCTAATCCTTCCAGCCTCAGCCTCTAACAGAAATGAGTACCAGGAATTAATTAAGTAATTTTCCTGGGGAGTAAAGCGCGGCCGGCGCGTAGGGCTGACAACCTTACCGCCATCTTTGAGCCGATTGTCTAGATAATGTGGGACCCTCAACGTCTCACAACCCTATGGGCCTTCACGGCCTGTTACGGCGATAGTTTTACTTTTACTTTATCTCTTTGGTTGAGGGTTGATGAGATACTCCCAATGGTATGAGAAGCTTTTCGTTATTTTGGGCGTGGAGACACAAACATCCCCGCTGAGGTCCCTAATTAAGCTACTTAGGACGTTGTGAGATTAGTATGTTATTCTCTTATTTACAGCTGTGTGAAGGGTCCGGGTACGATTCTCGGCGCTACCAGATTTTCTGAGAAGTAGTGGGTCTGGAACGGCGTCCACTAAGCCTAGTGAGGATAATTGAGGAGCTATTTCAAGGAAATAGCGGCTCCGGTCTAGAAAACCGAAATTAACGGCCGTGGGTATTCGTTACGCTGACCACGCTATGCCCTCTATCCGCATAAGTTGCCACTAACTTCGTCGACAAGCGGCGGTCGCTTGGTCTGTCGGTATAGTTCGCTTGCGGACTAATACCACGGAGTTTTGTATGTAGAGGAAACCGGCAGTCACCTATTTGAAGACAGGCACCACTGTTTTGAAATTTTCGAGCAGTGACTGGATAGCCGAATGTCCGGCCTGGTACGTCCAGATGAGAGCTAGATACATTGCAGCGCCATCCGTCGTTATGCGGTTAGAGATATCTTTTCTTACAACGTGGAAAGTGTGTAAAGTTTGGTCGTTCCGTTCTTTGCAACTCTATATCAACTCTGAGATTATGTTCCATCGATTGATATATGGTAAGACCATTATAATTGAAGTAGAGGGATGTGACGTACTTTAAAAATGTCCTTCGGTATTTCTGAAAACCACAGTTTGGATAAGCTGTCCACAGAAGGGATTCTAAGTTGGTAACGCCGAATGTGGGTCGCATGCGTTACTGCGGGGCTTCCCTCTTTTTCGCTGAATGTGAAGAGCACGTGACTGATTAATGCGACAGAATCGATCGGGACATGTAATATAGTATCATGTGTCGACAGGACTTCGATACGAAAGCTGAAGTGCGTAGTCACAGGGGCAGGGGCTCGAATTGGGAGTTGAATGTGCGTTTATAATGTACTGAGGGCAAAGTTATTTGTTTGAAGAATTCTGTCTTGTGGGATATAACGTTGTGTAGTCCGTTGAAAGTAACGAACATTTCGGAGGAAGATGTCTTCCATTTTCAGGGTCGGAGAATAAGCCAAACAAGAGACTAACGTGAATGCAGGTGGCAAGCAGAGCTCGCTTTCATGCTCATTTCTTTCTTGGCTTATTCTTCGACCCTGAAAGTGGGGGCGCCATTTTCCTCCAAAATATCGGTTGACTTTTAACGGGCCACACGACATTATGTCCCAGAAAATACTCTTCATAACCACCGCTGTGAGAACTTCAAATCCTACAAAGTTATTTCTTTGTTAGTGGTTTTATATTCCATCTATAGGCAAAGTTCCCTGTAACCCGGGGACTTAAGTGCGCAAGGCATGGAGTCTTTTGAGCACCAATTGGATCGGCTTGGGCAACCCGGGGAGAGGGCAACGATTTTCGAAAAAGGTGCATAGTACATTCAATTAAAAATCACACTCCGCTGATCCAGAGAAGCGTTCACACTAAGATAAGAAAAATACTGTGCAGTCGTTGATAGTGCGCGGGTTACTCGAGACTCGTGTGCGGGAGTGCGACCGGCGCTGCGTGGCCTCGCACATGCGCAGCTTAAAGGGAACATTGTAAGGACGGTTGGAAAGTAATGCTTGTATATTTGTTACATAAAATTAGTTCGTCCTTTAAATACGCAGAACTTTCCTAATTAGAAAAGAACGTGTTGTTCTACACACTGCGCCCTGGCCAAGGTAGTTTACAATAAACTGGTTATATTGGCCGTGTCCAGCAAGTCGCCGACTTCCCACCGCGGCAGCCAGGGCTCGATTTGAGGTCAGCTCATACAGGATTTGTGACGGACTGGCACTAGGGCAGGTTTTATCAGAGTACTTCGGTTTCTCCTGCCCATTCTCATTCCATAAACTTCTCCGCACTCGTCGTCGTCCGGGGTCGGTACAGTAAACCCACTAGTGACCGACATACCAAGTAGATTGTCTCACCCTACGAATGAGAAACAGAGTGACTGTAATGCGGCAGTTTGCCTATCATACGCAGGTGTTGCTATTGGTATCCATCTGCAGGTTGAATACAATTGCGTTGTCGTTGAAATTAATTCATGGAAGTCTTTAAAAGCGAAATTTGAAGTTTCTTTTTTTATTTTTATTCTGTAAATGAAATGAAAGAGTTTGAGTAATGGCGAATGCTTCGTCGGTAAAAGTAATATAAGAACAAAGTGTCTCTGTAATTAAAGCACTGCGCCATGAAGCGGAGATGTACAGCTTCACGCTTTGGTCGCATTACTCCCGGGAAAGAATATGAATTTGGCTTGCCCCGTGAGTGTGGGACCTCAGAACCGATCTGGATGTGATGGAAAGAAACAGTGGCGGAAGTTGAAGTCTTTTCGTCCCATAGTGTATGATTTTACTGACTAAGCTATAGGGTCTCATTGTACAGTTCATAGGGCCGTATTCTGTGCTTTCGGTAATACTGTAAACTTTTCAATCAAGTGTAAATGCTTTCTCTGTTCGCACGATGCATTGCGTTCCGACGGATTACGAGAATAGCGTATAGTTCTTTTCCTTTTCCCCTCATTTATTTTTTATTTGCTCCCTTCTATCCAGAAAAGGGAGGCTGATATGACTTTCTTGGTCTTACACTGGGACTGTAGTTACAGTGTAACTGAAATATTTTTTCNGAGTTTTCTCCATTTTTTTGCACATTGTGTTAATTCAGTTACCAGGCACATCCTAATGCCCTTGATTTCACTGCCTGAAAAATTGTAGATCAGCTGTACACCTAACAATGAGAATTTGCGCTTTATATACTCCTGTCCATTCTTCGCGTCGTGTTGAGTCCATGTGTGACTGGGCCTTCCATTTCCGGATGGTGTTACGCGTACCAGAGAAGTATTAGATTAAATATTTAAGTCGAGAAAGTGAGGTGCCTCAATGTTGGCCCGGGTTTTGTAACGTATTCTTCCCAGTAATTCTTATTTCTCGTTTGGCGGAATTCCTGGTAAACTACCCTCGCTATGATCAGTGAAATATATGGGGGTTTTATGTATATTTCATATATGGATGAAAGAGAGGTTTTGTAGGTCACTTTTGCCCTGAATCTCGTTTCCTTATCCGGGTTTTCTACTTTCCAGGCGGAACGAAGATTGCATTGCCATGCAAATTTCCTATATGCCAGGTGTTTGTAATTCTGCTGGAATAAATGAGATGGTCCAGCCATGCAGTATATTTGCATCATTACAGGATAGTTTTAATATGAGTTGTCGTGCCCTGTTGCCAAATTGATGTAAATATCTTGCCTCAGTGTCTGGCATCGCTTCTCTCCACAGCCCGGCCCCTTTATATGAGAAGTAGTAAAATGTTACGTTGTAGTACCAGGAACCTTCTTGACGGTAAAAGGCGGCCGGCGCATAAGGCTGACAACCTTACCGCCATCTATAAACCGGTTGTGTGGAAAATGTGGGGTGCTCAGCATCTCACAATCCTATGGGCCTCCACGGCCTGTTACAGGGATACCTTTACTTTACCTTTTTACTTTTTCTGTGTTTGCAATAATAATTCTAGAAATATTAAACTCAAATCTTGTATTCTTGTACAAGGTAGATTTCAGAAGAATCAACAGTTCTTTTAAACTATCAACACTCATTCTGCACTAATTGAAAAATTTTGATGGGTACTCTCTCAGTTGATGGCACAATGTGTAAAGTTTTCCTTTTAACAGACGTTCGCTATAAATGGGGCGAACTCAATATTCCCGCTTCCCTTTTCCTTAATCTTAACAATGCACTGCTGCTGTACCGCACACAGCCACGCTACGGCTGACCGACTGCTCAGTGGCGTAGCTGTGGACAGCTCGAAATTGCGTACACATCCATGCCGCGACTGACCGACTGCTCAGTGGCGTAGTTGTGGACAACTGGAAATTGTATGTGTGCCCACGTCCCTCAACAGATGTTGGGCCTCCACGGTCGTGCTCAGCTGTCGGCCAACTAAAAATTGCATGTGTGCGTTAGGCCTTAATTGAAGTGTGTTGTAGGAAGGAGAGAGGGAGACGAGCGTTTGGGTCACGCCTGGTCTGTGTAGGAGTGGTAGGCCTGCATAAACCGGCAGACGCTACTTTCCTATGGCTTCAGAATCCTTTTTCGACTTCTGACGAATTCACTCTCTTTATGTACAATGCAGTTCGCTTTTCCTACGGTACGCGAACTCGAACCTGCAGGTCAGTCGGCACAGAATCCATTATTGATGGAATAATCCGATTACATTCGCCGCTGCATTCTCTTTGCGAGATGCGCCCTTTTGCATAGCTATCGAAGTGAATGCCAATATTAATTTTTTTCAGAGTGGATGTATGCATGACGTTGGGGAGCAGCGTGTGCCCATTTCGTTAATAGGTGCGTTGGAACTTGATGCGGACGCAGGTTCGCCTCCTTATTCGACTTTTACTGTTTGTATGTGTGTGTAGCAACACGGAAGTCCTTATATAAAATAGACGGGTCTATAAATAAATATGTTAAAAGTAAAACATGTTATGAGTAATATCCGAAATCTGGAAAAGAACTGTATTTTAACAGTTGGAATTATAATACCTAAAAATGTGAAGCTGTGGGTTCCATGTAAAAAGGTGGACTCGAGATTAATTTATAAGAACCGTATTTCGTTACACCGTTAAATTCAGTTTATTTACAATATTATATTTAAGCATCCTGTTGCACTCTACACGACAAATGACACAAACTCCGTCCCAAGTGCAAACAATATAGAGAAGAGAGCAAGATCAAAGACATATAATATATATTGTTTGCACTTGGGACGGAGTTTGTGTCATTTGTCAGTTTATTTAGCCTTGTGCCGAACTTAGCTGCGAAAGGGCAATACTACTACTAGTACTTCTACTTCGTATTCTAGAGGCCCTGGGTGCTGATCAGAGCCCGGGGGATGGCTACCCTGAGTCCTTAGTGGTTTTCTCAGTTCCTTCTGGCATGTTCTGTGAATATTTCAAATTAAGCTAGACTGCTTCTTTCGGCACCCTTTCCACTACAATATTCACTTAGCATTTCATCACACTTCACTTCATAGTCTGAATGACTGATATCGTGATTCAATAGTACATGGATACGCCTATATGCGTATCTGTTGGCCTGTAATTATTTATCCTTGTACATTGGACCATTACATAACAAATATCACATATACCGTTCTTTCTTCGTCTCATAGAGTGGAGTTCATAGCCAAACCTCATGCTTCGCCGCTATCAGCTTATGTTATCATCTGCTTGTCTCACAGGGTAAGGATGCTTGAGAACAAAGTACTGCGGCAGATGTTTAAGCTAGAGCTCAGCTAGCACATAGTCGGGAAACATTTCATAATAGGGATCAGTGTGGTACTGCTAAGCTGATAGAATCAAGAGCTCCTCAGATATTCGGGACATACAGCGTACATTTCGCGTAGTGGGGGGTGGAGTCTATTTGGGTCCACTCGGCACGGCGGCCACTGATTGGCCTACTGTACCTGCCCCGCGTGATTATGATGATGGAGAATTTGGTGGAATGAAGATTAGCAGAGGAAACTGAAGTACTCGGAGAAAACCTACCCCAGCGCCACTTTCTCCACCACAAATGCCACATGACCAGACCCGGGTTTGAATATGGCCCTCCGCGGTAGGAAGCCAGTGACTAACCGCTTGAGCTATGGCTACAGCGTACATGGTTGAAACGAGAAGTGCACACAAAATGTTTATTAATACTATGAAGATAGTAAATTACGCAGTAGACTAGGTGTACATGGGAGATTGACGTTAAAATTGATCCCTGGCGAAGTAGGTGTGATGGTGTGAACTGGCTCAGAATAAGGTCCCGTGGCCTTTTTCGGTGAACACAGTATCAACGTAGCTGTCGCTTTCCGACTCCATGAACAAAGATTATAAACTTCTCGGGGAAGAACCCGACCTTGGCGTTATCCATTAGGCACTGCTGAACTGGAAAGCTCGCTTTGTCACGTTCATTAACTGAGGTGTTTGTGGTGCCGAGGCTAAAATTTCGGGTTCCTACCTGATACCGGACTCGTGCTAAGTTGTCAACACATCTGGTGTGACACAGACACACTAGTGATGCTGGGACGACGCCCTCGTTTGTTTCATGTCATCCGGCGTAACTGTATGACATACAAGAATTCAGTCGTCGGGATGTAACACCGTGCTGTTTGGCGAAAATCTGTGTTTCAGAGAAACGTGTCACCTCCATTCAGGATGAAAGAGTAAGCCAAGCAAGGAACCAGCTTGAAGCATCTAGCAGTCAGCCTGCTTTCTGGTTTCCTGCTCGACTTTCTTATCAGCCCTGAAGATGGATGCGACGCGTTTTTCTTGGTCTGCACCTATCGCTGTATCCCAGAAGACAGAATTCTTGATAACTGCCGCTGTGAGCACCTTAGGTACTACTGTACGATGTAGGCTGCGACATTGAACTGGTGGTTAAATAAATTAAGAAGCTTTGCAGGACATCACCTCAGACATCACCGTTTAAATGTATGGTGACAGTAATTTATTCATAAAGTTTTAGTGGTATCTTGTAGCAGAGAGGCGTATCGTGAGGTTGTGGTAACTGCGATTATGGTATGGTAAAACAGACATGTATTAGTTTTATGTCGGAAACTAGTTGTGCCGGTTTCTCATCTCTCTGTGCGTGTGTGTTGTGGGGGGGGTTAACGATAATCATGATAGTCATGATTCATCTTTTCATTATCGGCCTGTTCGCTTTGGCATTACGTAGGCCATTGATATAATGTCACTAATTAAACTAACATTTTATGTCTGGGAGAAGCTGAACGAGGCTATTAAGGCCGCTTGGCAAACGTAGTTTGTGATTCCATGTGTACAGAAGGAACTAGCAGAAGTGCCCGCTCCTGGCCCGGGATATGGTTGGTTTCCTTACCGTATCAATATATACTAGTTAAGACGTTATAGAAGGAATAATGCTCAGTTACTTTCTTGATCGTTAATTAATGTGTTGTCATTTTATATTTGGCTCCGTGATTAAACTGCAAGACAAATAGTTCTGTGGCTGTGGCAGTGGGGCTACACTGAATTGTCTGTTATGACATAAGTTTAGAAAGCTTTCAGTACAAGTACTCGCTCCGTTAATCGGTAACACACTGAATAAGAATCGTTTAATACACACACGCGTTTTCTGCAAAAGAAGGAGCGGCGATACATAACTGAAATTGACAGAAGAAGAAGAAGAAGAAGAAGAAGCAGGAGGAGGAGGAGGAGAAGGAGGAGAATCAGAAGAAGAAGAAGAAGAAGAATGAATAAAAGAAGAAAGTAAGGAGAAATGGCTTCTCAAGGAATAGAAATACCCTTAAAATGTAATACTGAAATTCATCCACAGCGAAATGTTGAGAGTATGCATTGTGGCTTTTGTGAGCTGATTTCATGTAGTAAGGAGGATATTGGGGACGGAATTTGATCCCAAAAGAATATGAATCGAAAGAAAATGAAAAATGAAAATGTGGCTAAATGAGATATTTTCTTCGTCACAGTGCATAAGTGTACCTGTGCGAGCAAATTCCGAGCTGCGAGCACAAATCGTGAACCAGTACGTCCGCATTGCCGTAGCAGCCTCGGCTCTCGCACATGTTTCGAATGGTACGCAGTAAATGTCATGATATGTTCGGGTGCAGTCGTACCGTTATATTTATGGGTTCACGTATGTATATAAGGTGACAGGAATAGTGCGCTTAAATCTCACCTGTGATTAGCTATATATCACTCATAACACCTGCCAGCTTTAGAATGATCAAGTCAAGGAGGATGAGGTGGGCAGGGCAGGTAGCACGAATGTGGGACAAAAGTAATGCATATAGGATATTGGTGGGAAAGCCAGAAGGAAAGAGTTCACTGGGAAGACCAAGGCGTAGGTGGGTGGACATTATTAAAATGGATCTTAGAGAGATAAGATGGGTTGGTATTAATTGGCTTGATCTGCCTCAGGATAGAGACCAGTGGAGGGATCTTGTGAACACGGTAATGAACCTTTGGGTTCCGTGAAATGATGGGAAGTTCTTGAGTAGCTGCAGATTTGGCGGCTCCTCAAGAAGGGCTGAGCTCCATAAGTAAGTAAGTAACATCTTCCAGCGTTATTTCATTACACGAATAGCTTCTTTATACCTTTTTAGGAACCCCTGTACGGTAGATTGTAACATTTTGCAGGCCATGATACTTTGGGTCGCTCTTTATGCGTCTCAGATTTTCATCTGATACATTCCTTGTGTGACGTAGATTAACTTCCACTTTTTCTCTTCCTCTCTCTGTGGCGCTACAGCCCTTTGAGCCTTGGCACCTTTTTCAGTTTCTTAATCGTATACACAGTCAGTATAACTCTTTGGACGGAGGATCAACCCGTCTCAAGGCCACTACCTACATACAGAAGAACATAGATTAAACGCACACAGACATCCATGTTTCGAGTAGGATTCGAACCCACCATCTCAGCTTTCGAGCGGGACACTGTGAGCGGCCTAACTCTTGGTACTTCGAAAATTTGTATCGTTTGCACCATAGGCAGTCCACCATAGTGGAGTGTGTAGATGCGGTCATTGCTAGGCAACGGCACGATAAAACCTTGTCAGCGACAGCTAGTAAAAACACAACAGAAAATTGTTACAAGCCGTTGATAATTGATAATTTTGTGTGCAAAAATTGAATTCCGTGATGTTTCAGTGCAGTCCAGATGGCACGATTGTCGGAACGTAATGACTTTCCTCATTTTAGCATTTGAAGAGCGAGCGACTTCACTTTCCCTCCATATAGACGACCACCATTACAACAGCAACAGACAGTTAATGTTGCTTAGTGACAAGTAGAGATCTGCACTGTCTTGGTTGCTGAATGTGATTGTCGAATCATTCGGACTTTAATTCGAATGGCGGTTATTGAATTGAAAACTGTTCGAACGACGTCTATGGAATGAAATGTTCGAATAGCGGGAATCGAATAAGAAATATTCGAACAGCAGCAGCAGCAGAATGATCGCCACATATAGTTATCGGAAGAATGTAATTTGAACTAAATGTTTTAATTTATTTCCATGTTTTTACATGAAACAAAGCAAGTACACCTGTTAAGTGTTACTTAACTAACTCAACTTAGGCGGCTCAATTAGTTGACCTAGGCGCTTTATTGTTTGATGTTTCTACATGAGCCAGGCTCGCCTCTGGATGTTGATTATGAAAGGTAAGCCTGGGTAGCTCAGTCAGTGGCTACAGGCTGTCGGTCGGTTAAATTGCTACTGGGCCTCGCCAGCACAGTAATACTTGATTTCGAGACCCATATTTTTCTTGTCAAGACCTAGTTATTTTTAAATGGGGCCTACTCATCAAGAAGAGGAGGGGTCTTACTACTCCTAGTCACTCTTCTCCTACTGGGAGGCTGGACAGCCGAGGTTTGAGTATAAGGTGTGTGCCGTTGCAGCTCAGTCATTATAGTGACTTCCTACTGCTTCGACTTCGGATTAGGATTTGATTATGAGGTAAGCTGCGATAGCTTAGACACTATCGTGACTGGCTATACTGTTGGACGTCCAGGGTTCGAGTGTATGGGGGTAAGGAGAGGTAGCTCAGTTGATATAGTGACTGTTATTTATAGTTATTTACTGTTGTATATCGAGGAATGTTACACGACGTGTTGTCATTTTAGAGTGCTTTCAGAGTGGCTGGAAGGAAGAAAAACCAATAGAAATTAGCGAGTTGTTAGATTGTACATTGCAGCTTGAGGAAGGTGCGTCGTGAGCAATGAATACATGAGTTCTGAAGCCCATGTCACTTCTAGTACAGTGTTCACCATGATTCATTTGCCTCCCCAGGTTTGTTGCGCGAACCGAGGCGGCCCTAAGTAGCGGAAGGATCCGATGTGTAAGCCTAATAGGGAGTAGAGCCATTCGGATTTCTGCTTTAAATTGCAAAGCGAATGAATTCAGTTGATTGTTTCATAAATATGCAAAATATTCGAGAGTTTGCGAATTATTTGACAACTTTTATTCGATTTACGTCCATCCGTGTTTATAGTACAGAGAGAAAGGCGCTCGTGTTTCATGGGTCCTGTCCGCATTGTTGTGTTATACAGAGTGCGCGAAATGAAGGCTTACCTTTGTTCGAAAGTTTCATCTTCGAAACCACGGAACATATTCCTAAAATTCTGCTTGCACGATTGCAAATTGGATTGAGTTTGAGATTAATTTTCTGCTTTTGTGCAGTTTTATTTGATTTTACTTTGACAGTCACTCGATCATAAAAGGAACTACGCGATAAGAGTAGTATTGGAAATGAAACACTAAACGTGATTAAACCGGTTTCCAATGAATGCCAATGCTCCAGTGAGAGCCTGAAACACAACAGTGCAAGTCCCTTGAGCGAACCAGCATAAGGTAATGGCGGAGTCGCTGTTGATCGATATGTCTTGCTTTGAAGTCTGCCTTACAGAAAGCAGGCGGTCTTGGGTTTCTGTGATTTGTTTCTTGCTAGAAAGGCAGTATATTGACTATGACCGGCTCTTGGAAGTGAAGTCAGCCTTCGATCTACCGCATAAAATCGGTCTTTCATCAGAAGGGAGATAAAGTGTACACACAGTTCAGTGATGCTCCTGTTTCTAGAATGTCTGTAGGGATCGATAAACGGGGTTTGGACAACAGGAAAGCAGTATTCTGCGATGTGGCGCCGTGTAGATGTGTTAAACGACGTTTCGGAGGAACATATCGCCTCCATCTTCAGGTTAGAAGAAAAAGAAGAAAATCCCCGAGTAGGAACCAGCGTTAGCAGGTGCTAACAGACTTCTTTACGTTGTAACGTAACAGTAATGTTAATACCGTATTTAGCGCGAGAGTAGAATTAGAGGCTTTTATTGTGCAAGCAAGAAGATATGACTGGCTTCTTCGTAATTCCCCTCAGTCGAGGCGCAGTTTGAACGTATCACGAGAGACGTGAAGCAAGTAACGAAGTTATAAAGGACTCCATGCAATTATGAATGCTTTTGTTACAAAGTCAGTGATGTTCTCGCGGTTTTACTTCCTCTCTTGCGAGCGGCAATGCTGAGTTCTGAAGCCCGAAATGTGGGCCTACATGAGAACCGGATATAGCTTTATATTTCTCTTCCTGTCGTGTGCTGTGTTGTCAGAAGTGTAAAGTTAAGTTACACGCGTTGCTTAACAGTTACGTGCATGCTCAGAGGTTATGCATGCCTGCGGGTAATGGAATTCTGAATTGTGCTTGGTGAGAGAACAGAAAACTTGTCCCACGAAGCGGTAAGTCCTGAATGTGATGCGGGCGACGTTAAATGTACACCAATTTTGAAAATGTGTTCTGTGTTTGGGAATTACTGAAACATGATAAAATCATCGCCTGTGGGATATGATCTTTGTTTCGACTCCTTTCTGGTTATTTTAGAGAGAGAGAGAGAGAGAACGAACGACAGTGATGTACACGGTTCCGTCAGAAGGAATTTATGTTCGCTTTTAAACCATGGATAACGGGCGAAATTCGACGTATGTGAATCCTAATGTTTATCCGTCTTCAGTTCCTTGAACAACAGATGGTACATTTTTTTATTTTCTTACATACTTTAATGGCAAGTGTTGCAGTAGTTAAAACAGGAAATCTTAGGAAAAAAAATGTGTTACCTAGTTGCCTTCAAATTCTTAAAGGTGTGTAGATGATAGTATAGCGCTTACATCAGTGTCTTCGTGTAGTTTTTTTTTAATTGTTAGTGAGATGGGACTAAGTCCCTTGTACTGCGGCCACTTGTGGCCTATTGTACCAGCCCCAGATGATAGGAGAGGGTGATGGTGGAGCAATTGGTGGAATGAAGATTGGCAGGGGAAACCGAACTACTCGGAGAAAACCTGCCCCAGCGCAACTTTGTCCACCACAAATCGCACTTGACCAGACCCGGGATCGAACCCGGGCCGCCACGGTGGGAAGCCAGCGACTAACCGCTTCAGCTATGGCGCAGCTCCTTCTTGTAGTTACCACGTTTACAGTTTTCCCATTAACGTTACCGTCAATATGTCACATCCGACGCTATGTAGACTCGACATTGACGGTGTCGTTAAATGACCAGCGTACAAAAATGTCATAACATGTTGCTAACCTCAGAGATTCATACCGTTGCTTATAAGCCTGTGTCTTTTAACACGGAAAATTTGCACGCATGTCCATGACCAGTGACCATACTATTTTCCATATGTCTCGGTTTTTTGATTTGTTGATTCATTGAATTTTAGTCAGAACACATGTTCATTTAGCGACCGAACAGTAAATATTGTGGTGTATTAGCCCACAGCGCCGGTCACGGTAGCCGAGCGGTCTAAGGCATGCACTGTCTTCTCTCGCTCAGAAGCCGGGATCGTGGGTTCGAATCCAACTCAGGGCATGTATGTTTGTGTGTGCGTTTTTCTGTGTTTGTGTACACGTAGAGGCCTTGCGACGAGCTGATCAGCCGCCCAGGGAGTCCTACCGAATGTGTAAGGTCTAGGAAAACCGAAGTGAACGGAGAAGTTCATGGAGGTAGGCCTAGGCCCACTGGGGCTGTAGTTCCAAGAAAAAAAAATAGCCCACAGCAACAGCCGTTCCTAGGTAATGCTCGCATGCAACAGTAAAGCAGTTGTCACAATACGAGATGTGACGCATACAACTGTTGCTATGGAACAGTTAAATAAGCATGTTCCCACGGAAAAGAATTAACGCAACGTTTTATGTGCGGTTCGTGCCGAAGGGTGTTTTCTGTGTGGTCAGTGCCGAAGGCTTATAAAAAGGAAAAAGAAGGTCGTTTAAGTCAGCCCAGTTCAAGTCGGTTGAGTGAAGCGACGTGAAATAGGTGGAGGCCGTTCGGTGGAGGAGTGGAGTAGAACTGAGTTAGTTCAGTGCATTGGAGTGGAATGAGTTAGTTGGCAAATGAGTGAATTTCCTTGAGATAGGAAAGTCTTAACATATGGCCATACAACACTGATTTTCATATCTTGTTGCCTGACTTTTCACGAACTCCGGACCGCTTGAGCCTGTAAAATAACGCAGACTGAAACCAATGGTATCGTTTTTTCGTCTGTACTGTTGGGAAATGCCAGTTGCGGTTGAGAAAATTTGCAGTCGGTTTCTAAGGTGACCTTTTCAAACATTATCACACCGCGAATCACGATCGTCACTTCAGGCTGTGACCGACTGCAACGTCATCATCGCATCCAAACGTTTTTGCTTGACGGACTTCGTCACCTGTTTGGAAATGTAACATGCAACAACATGCGGTTTGGCTGATAATCGCTTCCGCAGTGGGAATGATTAGTTGTGAACACTTCTCCCAGCCGAGAATGCTAACATAACCTATCCTGGTATTCGATCTACGGAATTCCAAATGCCACTCATAGTTCTGTGGCTAATGTAGAGATGCACATAGCTCAGTGGCTCTGGTTACATAGGCCCGCGATTATTGTAACTTTATGGCATCCGACTGCTGAAGATAGCCAGCCACAGGTTGTCCTAGATGCGGTCTGCTCTTAAGGGGGTGTATTGCTTAGTGATTTAGGAAATAAAAGGCATTGTGGGATGCAGCATATCGTTGGGGTT
>NW_019744110.1:874831-880897 GCF_002891405.2 Cryptotermes secundus
GCTGTGGTATCTGTAGCATGTTCAGCTTCTGAGTGTCAGATACTAACGATATGCAGTGAGTACTGACGTGTTCTATGGTATCTGTAGCATGTTCAGCTTCTGAGTGTCAGATACTACCGACATGCAGTGAGTACTGACGTGTGCTATGGTATCTGTAGCATGTTCAGCTTCTGAGTGTCAGATACTAACGACATGCAGTGAGTACTGAGTGCTACGGTATCTGTAGCATGTTCAGCTTTGTAAGAATGGGTTTATGTGTGCAATAAATAGCGATTAAAGTAAATTTATATTGAAGACCGCAAGTTACTTGTTGGAAAGTATGCGTACTTTGTGAGACACACCTTTCCACTTTATTAACCGAAACCTCATTAAATTTAGTGCCTTAAGTCTCCTAATTTCCTTTATCATAAACATCGAGGTTCACTATATCAGTTATGCTTTTCTCATTTTTAGCATGTCTCAATTTAGGGGTATTTTTTCTTCACTGCTCGATCGTTATCTGGTAACTGTGTTTATGAATTATAGCGCTTCCACTTAGTTGACCGCCATATCTTCTACAGGAGTTCTCGTTGGAGCTTTTTTTATTTACATTTCTTTTTTTTTCCCCATAGGCGTTTACCTATATATTCACGAGACTTTCTTATGGGGAGAATAAATGTTTGACGTGTTTGTGTTTATTTACTTTATCTTCCACCGTTTCTCTACCCCTCGAAATGGTCCTTTGTGTGAAATGCCCTCTTGTATCATGAGTGACGTGTTGTATTTCTGAGTTTGTCTCGAAAATGGAATTTGTCGCGATCCTGTCATTGTTCTTTTTTTTCCGGGATTTTACATGTACGTATTGTATTACCTGTGTTGCTGCCAAGTTCCCTTGTGCATCTCAAGTTTCGTTTCTTATTTTTGTGCCGTTTCGCTACTGTTCGAAGGAAAAGTGTTTTTTTTCTTTCCCTTTGTCAGTGTTAGGAATGGCACTTTTCTTAAACAAGAAGTTTTATAAGTGACTGTCTTAGACGTGTTTGACGTGAAGGAATGTGCAAATAAATTCTTGGAAGTGTCTGCTTTATTTGTACCGCCTATGTGGTCTAGTGGTCAGAGTTCCTGGCTACACGCCCAGAGGTCCCGGGTTTGATTCCCAGACCGGTACCAGATTTTTTGAGAAGTAGTGGTTATGGAATGGGATCCATCAAACCTCGTGAGGATAATTCAGGAGCTGCTTGAATGGAAAAGTAGCGACTCCGGTCTAGAAAACCGAATTTAACGGCCTTGGGGATTCGTTGCGCTGACCACGCGACACCCTCTATCCGCTAAAGTTGGCACTAACTTCGCCGACAAGCGGCGGTCACTCGGTCGATATAGTTCGCTTGCGGACTAAAGCCACGGAGTTTGTATTTTGTGTGCTTTAATTATATTAAGCTGTTTGAGGTTCGTGAAATGAATATGTGAATAGTCTTCTCCATGGTCCCTTATTGCGAGCGTCCGCTGTCCGCTTTATAATGGTCTGAGCATTTTGTTATGGACTTCAGAATAAAATCACTGTTATACATTTCAAATGATACATATAGGCCTATGGTTTTCCCGAAAACCTTTTCTTCGCGATGTGCTCTTCAGATGTGAAGGAATAGTGGTTAATTGCATTTTCCGATTCTAAAGAGTTCTGACAGTGGTGTAGTACACTTACATTGTAGTATTACTCGTGTTTTGGACTTCTTCCATTGTCAAATATTCTGCAGTAGAACACAGCCTTTTAGGACTTTGATCTCCGCTCTCCTTCACGTGAAAGTTACTCAGTTTGTTCCGCCAGAAAGAGCACTGTACCAACGATGGGAATAGGCTCTTTTTAACGGCCCCAGCTGAGTGGATATCTCTCTTCTGAGGATGAGAGCAGGTCAGGTCCTGAAGCGTTTCAGTTCTGTTTGTAGAATATCGGACAATGGCTAAGGCCTACGAAGCAAATAATGCTAAATGCATTTTGTTTCACGAATAGATATTATAAGATAACAATATTTTACCACTGGTATTTTAGTGTCGTTTGCATTTTACCGAGCAAATGAGCGTAGCGATAACGCTATGAAATTTTGCTCCTAAGGTATCTGGGTGTAATCTTGGCCAGGTCACTAGTTATCCTGAGGTTCTGCTTATTTTTTTCATCACTCTGTCGTTGCTATTCGAGGAGAGTATTTTGAAATAAACCAGAGACATCCCCTGTCGAATTACTACCCACTTACCGGTCATCATCTTAGCATTTCATTCAACGCTCTGCGGTGTCCGTGGCCGGGACAGAATCGTGTCATGACCTGTTCTCCTTATTGAGCGGGAAATCAAACTACGAGCTGCAAGCCAGGATATGATATATCGGAAGTGTGTGGCATGGATCCGCTGTCTGCTATAATCTGAACCATGTCCAATTAAGCTTGATGTCAAGAGATGCAATGTGTTGCCCCAGGGGCATTCTGTTGGCTGGCACAGTTCCTGGTTCCCTGGTGCTATGTAAACTAAGGCAGCAGAATGCTATAGAAGCTTCACGCCCCATACATATTGTTAAGAGACAATGGCCGTTGGGGTGTGGGCGTTATCGTATGCCACCCTGCTTCTTAGTCGGTTCTCATATATACCGGTATGGTGAACGGCGTGGGGTTTTGTTCCGTTTAGTGTGATAGACATACTGTATATGGCAAAACCCATGGATGGAAGTCGGCCGTCTGACGTCCTTCACATACACAAGACAATACGGGAAACTCGGACACCGTTCCTGTGGTGTAACAAGCCAGAGAGACTTTCTTCCAACAAATCGAATCAAAATAGATGGCGACTAATGTAAACAAGCTCAAAAGCGAATATACATTTCACTTAAGGTAGAAGTGAAACAGATGATGAAAGGACTTACGAATTGAAAGTTACCTCACATCAGAGCCGTTATCAGTTAGAAGTTTAATGAGTGAGATTGTGGATATTGTGTTTTGTTTATATCTGGAAATGCTGTGAAATTAATGAATGGGATGACCATGGCTTAATAGTTCCCCTCGTGCTCTGGTCAGTGGAGTAGGAGATAGCTGGTTACTATAGACACGCATTGGGATCAGTGTGTGAAGTGTTAGATTTTAACTAAAATGAAATTATGTGGACAGATTTAGAACTATGTAAGATTTGAGGCTTTCACGGCGGTGACTATGAAGAAAGCAGTCTTCTGGGAAGACCGGTACCGGTTCTCACGATCTCTTCGCTTGCAGATTTCTTATATATTTTTTCTTCTACCCTGAAGATGGAGGCGATACGTTCCTCCGAAACGTCGGTTAACACCACACATACACGGTGCCAAATCCCAGAAGACTGCTTTCTTCAGATTTAGAACTGCCGAACACAACCTGTAACAAAATCCGTCTAGTGGGAGCTGAATTATTTCGTGCGGACAGACGGACAGACATGTCGAAGCTAATAGTCGTTTTTCGCAAATTTTTCTAACGCTTTTCGAAGGGAAACATTTCATGCCTTACACACTTTTTCTCAAATTCGATGTAAATAAACAAGTATTATTAACGCTATGCGGACATTTCTTAAGTGGTATGTTCAGGAATTGTCATCCGAACACACAAGATTACCAGTCAGTCTTGAGTGGCTTTCAGAACAGAAAAAACTCGTTGAAGTCTCTCCGTCTCGATAATAATTAAACAAGAGTTTCCTCGTGCCTGAATTTTTAACTGTGTTGGTTGAGGCAGCGTGCTATAAAGCCGGAAGGTCTTGGGTTCGATTTCCGATGAGGTCATAGGATTTTTCAGTTGACCTGATCCATCCGCACTATGGCCCTGGGATAGACTCGTCCTCTAACAGAAATGTGTACTAGAATTCTTCCTGGGGGGTAAAGGGCGGCCGCCGTTTGGGGCTGACAACCTTACCGCCATCTGTGAGCCGTTTGTCTAGAGAAAATGTGTGAACCTCGATGTCTCACAACCCTGTGGGCTTTCACGGTCTGTTACAGGGAGAGCTTTACCTTTTTTTACCTTACATATTGTAGCTTATAGACCCGTTGCTAGGTAAATGGCCCATACACACGCAGCAGAGGATCGCGTTACGTACCCGGTGACGTCAGGCAACAAAAGAAGAGGTGTTTCAGGCCGCGTTCTCTGTAGTACCGCTCCGATGCTGTATAACTCCACAGACTGAGTTCAATTTAGTGAGCGCAGTATAGTTGAGTACAGTGGAATGAAGTGAGTTGGTTGGTGAGCAGTCAGTTAGAGGACTGCTGCAGGTCAGTCGCTGTGAGCCGTTGCTCGTAGACGCTGGTAGCGTGAGGGGAACGTCCGCCTTTGGGAGCCGTTACCAGACAATGCCTGGTGATGACACATGAGACTGAAAATACATAGTGCGTGTTATAATGAATTGTAGAGTTGAGTTAGCGATAGCGTTATAGTTGCTTGTAGTTACGATAAGCAAATTTTCAGTAAATCCAATTACCTAAGCAAACCCCGTCTTTAATCACTCATACACGTGACAGTATAAGTAAACACAAGTTCATTGAAATATAGTTTTGCGTAAGATCGAAAATACTGTATTGAGGTTATTTGAATAAATACTTATTTAAATTATCTCGAATTAAGTAGGCATATGCTTCATTTTCCTCCACAACTTTAATTTATAAATAGTTAAAATATTTGAGCTTAATCAATATATACCTATGCTTGGATGTTAGCATATCTTTTATAATTCCCTGTGCTGAATGCGTCATTTAAGTGTCCACTGTATACTTATCAAATCTTATTTCATTATGATCCATCTCAGTAGATGAATATCAGATGCATTCATTTCATGGGAATCGTTAAGTGGTTTCGGAGATGACGCAATCCGACAAGAGAGATGAGCGGATTCGACCTTTCCAGTGTGCTCACATATAGCTAACCTGAATGAAAGTGGAAGCATTTCTCTAAAGAGTGATTCCTCGTGCCTGTTATATTCGTCTGACAGGTGGATTTGCCATATTCTTCACTGTCATAACAAAGATTTCTGCTAGGGCGAGATTGAGAGTGAAGGCAAGATTCGTAGCAGCGCATTAATTTTATTCTGTTCAGAGCAGCTTCAAGTTCAGTAGTGTTCTGTATTTATCACTGTTCCTTTTCTACCCAGATCGCGCGTGGCTGATGTCAGTTCCCATTATTCTTTGGAATTTATGTTTCTGATAAATGTAAGTAGCGCGACACCTCGTAGATCACGAAACCCACTGAGTAGAGTCCTTAACACACGTATATTTATTCTCTAAAGGTTTGTGGCAGTGGCTGATGCATCACACGGCTATTGTATTGGGCATCGTACATTGAGTTTAATGTAGGCAGGCACGAAGTTTCAGGACCTGACTCAATCCCATCACAGGTGATTGGGTGTCACTGTACTGAGCAGTAGTTAAATTTTCTTATAATACTGTGACACGTAGGCCCATTTCTAGGCAACGCTCGAATTACGCGCACGCAGCAATAAAACCGGTGTCGCAAGAGGGGTTATCTGTGTTGTTCGCATATATCCATTGCTAGGTAACTGGCCAATAAACACGCATTCTACGGCAACAAAAGAAAAATGTTTTCCGTGGGGTCCGTGCCGAGGAGTTATCTTGAAGACAGTCGACGCTGCAGAAGCCATCCGCATGTATACGCTTATATAACAAGTAGACAAGGCGACAAGTAGAAGTCATACAAAATCATGAGAATAAACATGTTCGCGGTATAGGGCGAGGCGAAGCCAGACGTAGAAAATATAGGAGGCTTAAACTTGGTGGTGGTCAAGCTCACGACCGATCAAGTGACTAAGCTGCCATTGTAGCAAAAGTTACATAAGATATGCATGATATCTGTAGAACTTGTACTGACAGAGGACTTGTTTTTCAGTAACATGCTATATGTACACTTAACGAAAGGCCAAGCAAATTCATAAGAGACAACTCCATCTTCTCGTCAGAGAGGATGTTACCTAAGGACTATTACCGCAAGAGTTCAGTTGGGGGAAAAAAACTCTGGTCGTGGGTCTCAAGGGGCCTGGCGCCAAGATGAACTGATTGGCGATAAACCGCAAATCGTAAAGTAACTT
>NW_019744110.1:881010-885720 GCF_002891405.2 Cryptotermes secundus
ATAAGTAAAGTTCAAATTAAGTGTATTAATAAATTCAGTTGTATTCAGTAAGTTGGAGGCGATTAAAGGACTACTAAGTGCAACGGTCTGAAGAGGTAATTGTAGTGAAGGGTTCGTCCTGCCCTGTCCGAGCCAGACCCGTATAAGACCCGGGATAGGAACTCAGCTCTACAAATTACTGAACAGAACCCAGATACTCCCGTCTTTACCTGTTCTCGCGTACCAGCTCAGACAATCACAATTATCCTCCCTTCCCACCTAACTTCTCGACATCCACGAGAAGAGGGAGGACGGTGATAAGTGGAGTACAACGTAGGATCAAGGAGGACGGCAACAGCGTGGCGCACAACGTAAAGGGCCCAAAGGAAGTGAGCGGCCACACTACAGGAGTGCAGTTGAGTTGAGTGTTCAGCTGTGGAGTGTTAACCAGGGCGCAACGGAAGCTGAAGAATCTCCATTGCTAAGATTCCATACCAGAAAACAACCCGTGAAGATACGGCAGAGGAATAGCCGTTGTAAAGAGCTATTACCAAATAAAGACTAGTGGAAATAGATTGATAGGACATAAATGTTGAATGATTTGTAGTGTGGAAATCAGCAATAATTTTATAGTTATTTGCAGTTACGACCTGTCGTAAGTAAATCTATTCACCAATCCAAACCCCCTCTATAGTCAGTAATACACATGATGATATCAGACGTCAAGTGCTGTCACAAACCTTTACAGAATCCTAAACGCACCTGACAATGGTGTATAATATTCGTACTCAGAATTACTGGGTTCTTGTCCATCGACCGGTATTCTAGAACGTAGAAAACGTTTCACGAACTGGATCTGTTACCGTCCTCAGGTGAGGGTCCAGTGATTGAGATTAGCTCTTTTTAAGGGACCCAATAGAGTAGGTATCTCCCCCCCCTCACCTGAAGACGGAAACAGATCCAGTTCGCGAAACGTTATATATTTTAAGTTCTAGATTACCGGACGATAGACAAAGTCGAAAAACCTAGTAATTCTGAGTATCGTTAGATACTAAGGCCATACCCGGGGTAGAAAAATCGTCCATGTGGTGTAGTGGTAGCGTGTTGACATGAGATTCCAAACATTTGAGGTTCGACTCCAGGCATCGCCTCTGATATCGCAACCAAGTACCTGGATAAGAGCTAGCATCCGAAACTTTGTGCATAGGTCCTGTCAGATGCATCACAAATGGGCAGTGTAACGCTAGTATACCTAACATTAGTATCGCACTGACATTGCCTTGGTCGGCGGTTGGTGCCTTTCATAAAGTTTCTTGCTACTGTGGGTACCAGAGTGACTGTATTGCGAACCGAAAGGCACTGCTGCTTTTCCAGTGTGGTGCTTTTAACGTCTGCATAGTCCGTTCGCAGTATCTATTAAGCAGGTGTAGCCAAAGGTAAGCGCGATAAATGTATTTTAAATCGTTTCATACCGTATGGCTTCACCTGTGTAGTGGAATTCGTATCTCCGACAAACATTTATCACATTCCTCCAGTGAATATATGTATGAGGATGTTTATTTCTACCTATACCTATCCTCAAGTAATCTTTATTTTTGCCCTAAGACACTGAGGATTATGCTTTGACGGTTAAAATGTATGTCTCTATGCAAATGTAAATTAAATAAGTACAATTGATTGGATGTGATAAAGGCTTGTGACAAGTGCAGTTCTCAGCATGCAGACATTTTTTGTAATTCGCTTGGTGGGGGATGGAGTCCATCTGGGTCCACTCGGTACGACGGCCACTGATTGACCTATTGTAGCCTGCCCCAGGTGATTATGATGGAGAATTTGGTAGAATGAGGATTGGAAGGGGAAACCGAAGTTCTCGAGAAAACCTGCCCCAGCGCCACTTTGTCCACCACAAATCTCACTTGACCAGACCCGGAATCGAACCCGGTCCGCCGCGGTGGGAAGCCAGCGACTAACCGCTTGAGCTGTGGCGCGGCCCAGCGTGCCGACTCACCCATGATCCCAGAATTGCGTTCGCTCGCGTGCAACGGGAAAGTTATTGGGGACCGATGGTGAGTGGAAAACATTTGTATGATGCACATTCTGAGGTCGCTGGCGAAACGAATCACATTACTTAATCCGTTCCTCTTATATCCTACGGTGTTCAGGTTGCTTTTTCATTTGATCATTTTACAGCCGGTAGGAGTCCTTGGACGAGTGATCAGCTCGTCGCAAGGCCTCTCCCTAAGCACAGGACAACTCAAACACAGAATAACCATTTGATTTGTTTCATTCTGGTCCGTCACACTAACAATATTACTAAAGGTTAATTCACACAACACATTGTAATAGTGGTTTCTGATTGTATTGATATCCTTCTGAAGATGGTCTGCAGGACCGAAACATGTCAAGGATAAAACATTGAAAAGAAAAAACCATCGGTCACAGTGGACAGAATTAATTAACCTAATTCCGGTCTAGAGAACCGAAATTAACGGATTTGGGGATTCGTTGCGCTGACCACGTGGCACCCTCTATCCGCTAAAGTTGGCACTGACTTCGCCTACAAGCGGCGGTCGCTCGGTCGACATAGTTCACTTGCGGACAAAAATCACGGAGTTTGTTTTTTGTTTTGTATGGACCGAAGAGAGATGAAGTGACAGGAGGCTGGAGAAAACTGCACAATGAGGAGCTTCATAACTTGTACTCTTCTCGAAGTATCATTAGAATGATCAAGTGAAGGAGGATGAGGTGGGCAGGGCATGTAGCACGGATGGGGGAGACGAGTGCGTGTAGGATATTGGTAGGAAAGCCAGAAGGAAAGGGACCACTGGGAACACCAAGGCGTAGGTGGGTGGACAATATTAAAACGGATCTTAGAGAGATAGGATGGGATGGGATGGATTGGATTGATCTGGCTCAGGATAGGGACCAGTGGAGGTCTCTTGTGAACACGGTAATGAACCTTCGGGTTCCATAAAATGCTGGGAAATTCTTGAGTAGCTGCAGAATTGGTGGCTCCTCCAGAAGGGCTCAGCTCCGTGAGTAACAGAATAAACACACACACACACATACCAAACATCCATGCCTTGTGTGGGATTCGAAGCCACGATTCCCGCTTCCGACCGAGCGAAGACAGTACGTGCCTTAGACCGCTCGGCTACTGTGACCGGCACGGATTCATCAAGTGATTAATATGTTTTAATGGGACTTGAGGGTTTAGAAGACTTGTATAGATTTGAAGTTGTGTTGCTGCAGCTGCGGTTTCTAAATTTAGAACGTCGCTCCTAACAACTAACTCTCGCAATACTGAAACGCTTTCAAGATCTGTCTGCACGTGTACTGTATTCATTCAGTGATTTCATGGATATCTGTTACTGCTGTAAGAAACAGACATTGCATGGACTGTGTTTACGAGAACTTTCTCGGCTAGCGGCAAAATGAGGCCAGTATTTTGTGGCTGCCTGCTTCGTATTGACGTATTGTTATGTTCACGCCATAGAAATCATGGACGAAGGGAACGATTCAAGTTTTTGGATTGGCTGAAGCTGTGAATGAAGTCTATAATAACTTTCAAAGTAGCCTGTTCTGTGTCTGCTATTTCTAGGAAAATGCTCGTCGGTATAGGGACGAGCTACGGGCTGGAAGGCCGGGGTCCGATTCCCGACGGAGGCAAGAGACTTTTCTTTACTCAGGATTTACACCCTCTCCGGGGGCCCTACCAGTCTCCTATCCAGTGGGTACCGAACCCTTTTCCCTGGGTTAAAGCGGACAAGATGTGAAGCTGACGACTCACCTCCATTCAGTGCCGAGATCAAGAATGGTGGAACTCTACCTCCATTCCCCTATACGTCCTCATAGCGTTGTGCTTAATTAAGCACTGGAACAGTTTTACCTTTTTGACATTTATTTATACGATGGTTGATAATGATAAAATAATAACGATAGTTACAGTGCCCCCAAAACAGACAGCTTGTAGAAGTTGCTTCGAGTATGATCGCAGGGCAGTATAGATGTACATTTCGGAACATCTTGCGGTATTGTACATGATAAATATGTCCGATATCCTGGAACTGAAATAGTCCATAAAAGAGCATCATCTTCCGGATCCTGTCAAGTACTAGGTTTTGCCTTATTGCCTGTTAAGTTTCGTCCCGTCTCTTTAGTGGTTCTTCCCATTGTGCTCCAGTGTTTTGGTATCTTGTTATTCCCCCTTCTTGTTTCCAATTCGGTAAAGAAAGATAAAGATGTCCCTGTAACAGGCCATGGAGGCCCCATAGGGTTGTGAGACGTCGAGGCTCCCACATTTTCTAGTCAGTCGACTCACAGATCGCGCTGAGGTTGTTAGCCTTACTCGCCGGCCGCTCTTTACCACCAGGAAGATTTCTAGTACTTATTTCTGTTAGAGGCTGATTCGACTCCAGGTCCATAGTGCGACTGGAAGGATTAGGTAAATTGAAAAAATCCTGTGATCTCATAGGGAATCGGACCCGCGACCTTCCGGCTTGTAGCATAGTGCCTCAACCAACCGCGTCCTTCCTGCTGCTGCTACTGAAGCAAATAATAATAATTCAGTTCAATTCAATTCAGTTCTTTAATATTTATGTGCCGAGTCAGCAGCTACAAGGCCAATTACAGACACAGCACAGTGTATAATAATAATAATAATAATAATAATAATAATAATTTACTTACTCGTGGAGCTGAGCCCTTCTCGAGGAGCCGCCAATTCTGCAG
>NW_019744110.1:886674-901939 GCF_002891405.2 Cryptotermes secundus
AATAATAATAATAATAATATAATAATAATAATAATAATAATAATAATAATAAGAAGAAGAAGAAGAAGAAGAAGAACAATAACAATGCCGTCACTGATAATTGTAAAACAAAACGACAACTTAACAGGTTTACAATTGCAAGCAGTATATATTTTGTTTGAAAGTAGTTTATCACCCCCTTTTGAAGGCGGTTTGGAGTACCTCCACCTGCGAGTCACAGAAGGCGACGAAAAAGAAAGCCTGTGCCTACGGGTATAAGTGGGCCACTCTGTCACTGGAACATAAATGCAGAGTAAACATCTAATTGCTTGTCGTCAACACAGTTGATTATAAACCGATATTAAAAAGTTTAATATCCGGGTAATTTTATATTCATCTCACTACATGTTTCGATCTGCAAAGCTCATCATCAGGTGGTTTATGAATACATATGTCGTTACTGAATTATCAAACTGGCTCATTATTTTGTACATTTTATTAGTAATGTTAT
The DNA here is from genome assembly GCF_002891405.2 of Cryptotermes secundus. Classification (NCBI taxonomy): domain Eukaryota; kingdom Metazoa; phylum Arthropoda; class Insecta; order Blattodea; family Kalotermitidae; genus Cryptotermes; species Cryptotermes secundus. The sequence goes on from NW_019744110.1 coordinate 887,165, forward strand.
AATGTGAATTTCAATTTAAATAGAATATGTGTCGAATAATAGTGTTATAACGTGCTAAATGTTAAATGGGTTGAAAGATAAAATCTAGTCATTTAAATAAATTAGATAAAAATAGAATTTTAATTTTGAAAATGGGGAAGGTGGTTTGTTTAGGGTACCAGTTATGTGGTGTAGATGCTGTTGGTAGTTTCTGATGTTTTTTGGCGCACGAAACGTTCTTCTGGTGTTTGAGGGTGACTGGTCGGCATACGGAGTTCGTGATATTGTAGGCGATTTTGTGGTTTTCTGTGTCGTGTGGTGCTGTCATACGTATTATATGTAATCCCTGAATTGTACTTTTGATCGTGATAAACACAAGGATTGGTCACAAGGCTGCCGACTTTGCTTCGTAAAAAATATTGCAGAATCCAAAAGAGTGAAAGCCGGATGGTCTAATTGAAGACAAATCTTGCAGAACCTTCTAAGGAAGGCTATGGCTCGAAATGGGCTGTTTTTTCCAGTGAAGATGACGGCGACTATTCGATCATGTGATCGTCTGCGCACAAGCCCAGCAGGCTAACCCATGAACTAAATAGCATTTTCATGTTGGCTTATATATAGGGTGTCCGGATGAAAGGTATCCAAAAATAATGGTATCGCGAAAACTTTTATTATACACATTGATGGGTTACACCATTACAAAGTGAAACTATGAAAGGTTTTTTTTTTCAGAGTATATATAACTTTCTTAATAAATTTCAGTATGGCCTCCCTTGGTGGCACGACAAATATCCAAACGATCCAGCATGTTTGGTGTTACTAGGGCCACAGCGTCCCTTATGCGGGCTTTCAGGTGTTGCAGGTCGTTGATCTTAACCGGTAGACAATGTTCTTCACATAACCCCACAAGAAAATATCCACTGGGGTTAAATCTGGCGACCTACGAGGCCAAGCAATTGATCCACTTCTGCCGATCTATCTCCCAGCCATCACTCTGTCCAGGTGATTCCTAACATGGTGGCAGAAATGTGGAGGCGCATGCGCGTAAGCCTTTCCAATGGCGTAACCCTGATACGTATATGACAATTACTTTCCGAGATATGCATTTATTATTTTGGATACCTTTCATCCGGACAGCCTATACTTATGGTGCTGCACCTGAATGCAGTTTTGAGACCATGACTGATAGTTCTGTTTCTCTCATCGGCTGGTAAAATAAAACTTAAGGTAAAGTTGTGTCCGTAATTTGTTAACTAAGCACTGTTCCATGAAGACATACGGGAAGTGGAGGTATAACTCCATTCTTGACGTCTGCACTAGAACTAGGTGAATGGTCAGCTAAACGCTCCAACCGCTTTACTCCCGAGGAAATAGCCTCAGGTACCCATTGGATAGGGGGCTGGGTTGGCGTGAGAGCCGGTCTGTACTCTGTAGAGAGGAGAAGAATCTTGATACTGCCGGGAGTCGAACCCCGGCCATATCCTGTCGCTATTCCGTTTGAGCTATCCCTAATCCTTACTCATTGGCTAGAATCTGTAATTATTTGTACTAAGTGTCAAAAGAAACAACTCTATGAAGTACTTTAAATGAAGGTTGTTTGTGTTTCAACATACGAGAGCTGTTGTAACATACAGAAGTTAAACTTGAATGTAGAAAATTGGAGATAGAAGCGGAACTGTGTCTTCTCAAATGAAGTGTTCTGGGGAATGACTCGGATGCACGCTAATGGTGTGTGTATATGGGGTTGTTTCACTCTATAAAGTCATGATGATCAAATTCTCAAAGGCGGTGGTGTAAAGTGGCTCATGAGCAGAATCGTCTTTGAGTTTTGCACCTCTGTAAACATGCATCCCAGCGTCGGTTTGCTTTCAGATAATGGAAATTTGTGGTTAACAATTGTTAGCATTATAAGCACAATAGAAGTTTCTATGTGCATGTTCCCCCACTCTCTCTCGCGATCACACCTACACGTGTGCAGGATGGCTAGAAAGGTAAGGCTATCCCTGTAACAGGCTATGGAGGCCCATAGGGTTGTGAGACGTTGAGGCCCCTACATTATCAAGACAATCGGCTCTCAGATGGCGGTAAAGTCAGGCTTACGCCCCGACCACCCTTTGTCCCCCAGGAAGATTCCTGGTACTTATTTGTGTTAGAGGCTGAGTCGACCCCAGGGTCATAATGCGGCTGGAAGGATTAGGTAAATTGAAAAATTCCACCTCATCGGGACTCGAACCCGCGACCTTCCGGCTTCTAGCGTAGTGCCTCAACCATCTACACTACCGTGTGGCCCAGTGGATCTACAGTCCATTCTGACCCTGGACCTGCTTACGCAGAAATATCTCCAGTCATATTGACCTTCGGAATTACATTAAGGCTAGAGTGTTCAGCTGTTCTACCTATGGTAGTCATTGGGTAGGGGCCTTACCCCGGTTCTTACAGGCGTCTCCAGCAAACGAAAAAATCGACATGTTTCGTGCGGTTGGCATTTTCTTTTATCGATGGGACTCCTTGGACGGCTGATCAGCTCGTCGCAAGGCCTCTCGACCTGTACACAAACAGTGAACATCCATGCCCTGATAGATATTCGAACCCACGCACCCGGCTTCCTAGCGAGCGAAGAATACTCATTTGGAATTCAAAGAAACAAGTGTCGTTAGGCCTATTCTCACGTAAGAAGTTCAGAACGTTGGTGTTATTGATGACCGATTTTTTAAAATTCTGTGATAGTAAGACTTCCAGTAACATTACGTTGTTACCTGTTGTTATAACAGACTGCAATTTCTTCTTTTGGTTTATTTTGGACTTCACCCATCGTCTGGTATGTGAAAGACAAAAACCCCTCGACGTTTCGGAGACTGGATCTGTCTCCGTCTTCAGGTGGATAGGGAAGGATAAACCTACTCAGTTGGGCCCCTTAGAAAGAGCTAGTCTCAATCACTGGACCCAGTGATGGATGGCGCGGGCGTCTCATTTTTGCCAAATGTCATGATTTTCTTCTCAGCCAGAGTACATCGATGCTAACAGACCGACGGTCTATTCTGCGTTTGATCTATTCCATCCCGCATGAGATTTTCACTTCATATACATGTGTTTTGTGTGTATACACACACACACGAAAGCCAGTCTTCAGTGCAGCTTTCTGTGCAGTTCGTGTTTTAACCACTCGTATTTCATGTCCTTCCACTGCTACAAATATTTCAGTCTTAAAGGACCGTCATCAGGTGTCCATGCCGTTGCACGTGAGCCGTTACACTGCTGGCACACTCATCATACCGTTGCACAAACTTTGTATTTTTATTGTGCTCAAAATTTAAGAATTAAAAGTTAGAAATTTGAAGAACATGTGGTGTGGGCCTGAACACGTGCTGGTACTTGTGGTTGAGTGTCTGCGCATGTGCGTAGACTCCGTCACATCATGAAATTTTCCTACATACTCGTAATAATAACATTTAAACATTAATTTCCTAGCGCACATGAGACAAACTGGGTCCCTATTACAGAGCCCAACCGGTTAGTGGTGTTTAGGGAAGTGATATCTCTGTATTGCGAGAATTTTACGAAATCCATACCTACACTCGGCGGGCAGAATGCAGAGCTAGAGACGAAACGTGCATTGGAAATGTAGAAAATAGAGTTTATTTTATATTAAACCATATGGGAATAGAAGTGTAAGATGGTATCTAATGCTTATGGCGCTGTTCAAAATAAAGCAGTTTCGGTGATTGGTGTTAGTTTTTGGTCAGTCCGAGCTGTTTCACTGATATTGTCGGACTCGGTCAACAATTCCATTAACTTCTTGTTGCTAGAGTGATGGAGTTGTGGGTTTCGTTCCTTTTTATTTTATAAATCAACCCTGTTGGCCCACATTTGTGCAAACTACTGCACAAATTGGACCGTTGTTGATATGATTGGGAAAACCGACTGTCGCTGCTCCTCTCTTTGTTCGGATTGTTTTCGTGTTCTTCAAGCTTCCTGCAGACTCAACTGTAGCGGAATAATGGATGGGACGTGTGGGGATAAATGAGGGGTGGAAGAGTTGGAGTTGCATGAAGAAATGGTGCGGGGGGAGGCAAAGGTTAGTTTATCCCTAGCAGAACACCCACCTGTCTCGACTAGGTGGCACCACCACTGTTACTCTATGCATGAAAGAACGACACATCTTGTGTATTTATCGATTTAGCTTCATTGCCATCTAGTTGCTATCACGAGAAATCTGCAACTACTGCAAAATATGGAATAAACCTTCATCTGTCATCTTAACATGTCTACGTACTTCCTGGGTAGAATTAATCTGCCTGTCCTGCGTTACGTTCCGTGGGTTTATATGTGTCAAGCGAATACACATCTCCAAGGAAGATTGATCGGGACTAGACCTTGCTGGAATGCATGAAGCGTGTTATTTATAAGGTATAGAGGGGTTGTGGGCTGGCGAAAGGCACTGCATGGTAATCGGTGTTGGCTAATGGAATCCTCGCTCGTCTGGCAATTTGTGTAACAGTATGAGTGAACCTCAGAGAATCATTTGAACTGATGTGTCCTACTGTCCAGATATTGACGCATTTTCATTTCCTGTAATGTTTTTCGTGTCTTTCAAGTTTGAAATACTGAAAATTAAGGATCTCGTTTTGTTTTATGTTCAGGAAATGAAACGTTGAAATACAGGCAAAACTTTTATTGATTATACATTTTTAGCTTTTCACAGTCACTTTTTTTTTTTTAATTTCCTTTGTGTAAGAGCAGTTGAACCGAACAACGTAGTGTAGACCCTAAAGTTAGCGAGTCTGCTTCTTCTTCAAGACCTATGACCACATTTAACTTTTCAAGAACTTTACATGGTTTGAAAGACCGCGTCTGTGGGGTTGTGGTCAGAGTTCCTGGCTACGAATCCAGAGGTCCAGGGTTCGATTCCCGGCGCTCCCAGATTTTCTGAGAAATAGTGGGTCTGGAACGGGGTCCACTCAGCCTCGCGAGGATAATTGAGGAGCTATTTCAAGGAAGTAGCGGCTCCGGTGTATAAAACCGAGATTAACGGCCATGGGGGTCCGTTGCGCTGACCACGCGACACCCTCTATCCGCAAAAGTTAGAGGGAACGTGTTAATCAAGCCGCTGCCTGGGAACGGCCGTCTAACCTTTGCGGATATAATATATATATATATATATATATATATATAGACATAAATATTATACATACATAATTTTGTGGTGAAACGAAAGAAAGCACTTAGTTCTTCCCAGAATTTGTGTATTTATTGTTTAACGACGCCAGTAACAGGCTATATAATATCGAATGATAAGGACCATTAGTGAACAATTTATTGGAAGGATATGGCAAGGAAGGCCCATGGCACTATCCTAGGATTTGCTTGGATGGACGGAGGAAAACAACGAAGAACCTCAATCGGGATATCAGATCCCCTAGCAGGTATTTGTAACTCTTTATCTCCCGAATATAAAGCACGGGTGCTATCGTGTAGACTGCGATGCACGGTAAATCCCTTTCATGCTATCATTTATCTTGGCTGAGGTTACTCTTGGCCATTCGATGTAGTGCCTTGCAAATAGGTCACGAAACCATTACATAATACCATTCGTAGTTATCTTTGCCCTCATTCAACGTTCTGGAGTTGAATCTACGTTGTGAAGTTATCTAAAAGTTAGTCAACCAGTACCTTTACGATAAAGGATAGTTTTGCATCAGTCAATTTTGAATTATGCATGCTGAAGCGGGGATCCTTTGAGATTTCTTTGGGTTTCCGCAAGGATAATGTTGCACAAGTCTCGAATCGAGTTATTGAAACATGTCAGCACACTGATGTTTTTAATGGCTTTTGCTGAAACAGCACTTCATAACATGGCGCACGTTTGAGATGTAAAATGCCATACGCGTGCGCACGCAACAATAGGACGTCCATTGCTACCCAGTAGATCAGTAAACGAGCCTTCTCAACAGTAGAGAGGCTGTGTTTTCTGCGTGGTCCATGCCGAGGGTTATGAAGGGACCAAGAAGGTCGTTTTAGTTGTGGAGAATTGGGTCGAGTTCTGGAGATGACAGTCGAAGGTGATTGAGAATAAATGGCAAGAGATGAATTAGACTGTGAAAAGACTTGATGTGTGATTTGAAGTGACCGTGATGCTGTTATAAATCCCTTACCAGGATACGACTAGTGAAGACTGAGAACCCTAGTGCGTGTACGGTGAACTGTAAAGTGTGTGGAAATCAGTAGTACGCTGTTAACAGCCTGTAGTTCCGAGTTGTGAATGTATAAGGTGCAATAAATTCCCTAATCCATTCCAAGTCACCCTTACACGCGATGTTTCATTTTAATATTATCTTGGGTTTCCCAGATGGATTCTTTCTTATTATTTGCTATGAAAATATTTTTTATCTCTCCAAGTCATTTTACATGTCCCACCTGCCCCTCATGTGGTTTGATTGTATTATTATTATTATTATTATTNACGTGCCGTAAATCTACGACACGGGACCCACGGCTTAAAGTCCCTCCCGGAGGACTTGTTCCCTGAATTTTTCCACCCTTAAAAATTCCACGACCTCCGCCGGGTTTGTGCCTTCTTCTCCTTATTATGTAACTTGTGTTAGGAACCTAGCCTGAGTGTTTGTTTGCATTGTTAAGAACTTAATCTTTGTACTCTGATGCAGTAATTTATCTTCAGAATGTTTTTTTTTATTGCTAGTGGGGTGGGACTAAGTTCCTTGTACTGCGGCCACTTCTGGCCTATTGTACCAGCCCCAGATGGTAGGTGAGGGTGATTGTGGAGCAATTGGTGGAATGAACATTGGCAGGGGAAACCGAAGTACTCGGAGAAAACCTGTCACAGCGCCACTTTGTTCATCACAAATCCCACTTGACCAGACCCGGGATCGAACCCGGGCCGCCGCGGTGGGAAGCCAGAGACTAACCGCTTGAGCTATGGCGCGGCCTCCGAATGTTTTTACTATTATGTCATTGATATAGATAGTGAGTTGCATTAGTTAGGCCGTGCCCTAGCTCAGGCGGTTAGTTGCCACCGCGGCCGCCGGGTCAGAGCCTAGGTCAGGTCATGAGGGATTTGTGGTGGACAAAGTAGCACTGGGGCAAGTTTCCTCCGAGTACTTCGGTTTCCCTTGCCAATTCTCATTCCACCAAATGCTCGACACTCATCATGTGTTATCCGGGGCTGGTACAATAGGCCAAGTAGTGGCTGACGTACCAAGTGGATTCGATCACACCCATTCCCAAGAAGACCTGCATTAGTTACCTACCTTGTCCATATTGTAAAGCTTTATTAAGCATGTAATTCGTGGATGCCTATATAGTTGGAGCGTGATGTCTGAAACCTGTAGTGTAATGGCACGTGACTCTGTGACACTAATTCATGATTGTTACGCTGGAATACATCTGACTGCACGTTTTGAATAGGCGTACATTGGACACTCTTGCTATAATACTCTTTTCCTCTCTTTCTTTGCAGGTACGTGTGAACCGCGAGGTGGGGGCTGTTTGTCATGGCTCCCGCTGCCCAGAAGATTACACAACTGTGAGTGGGGTTAATCCCAGCACTTTTTATTCATAAGACGTTAACAGATTACACGGATAAACTCCAGAGATTGCCTCGTAACTTGCTCTACTTTATGTGTGGTTTGCTGTACCTTAGTGGTTCCGACACGTATGTGAATTTCTATTATGGAGGCACGGCGAATCCTCAGGGCGCCTAATTATTTAGTTGTGCTTTCTCTTGGGTATTCGTACTTGTGGTTTGTCATCTGATTATATTGACACGTGTGGGGGTTGTGCGCGTGACTTATAAGACGGGTATTATATTGGATGATAGTATTTGTTGACACGTTACACATTCAGCTTAAGACTGCAGGCGCTGATCTACACACATTACAGTTCACTTTACACGCGCACTAGGGTTCTCAGTCTTTATTATTCGTATCGTGGCAACGGATTTATATCAGTCTCACTGTAAATTTAAATCTCACGCGAAATCTTTTCACTGCCTCATTCAGTTCTTGCCATTATTCTGCAGCTGCCAAGCTCATATCATGGCATGCTGGCGTCTCGAAACTCGACTGTACTCTATACTGCTGCGAAATGGAGCTGAGCTCTTCTTGATAAGCCGCCAGTTGTGTAGCTACCGAATTCTAGGAATATTCTTCGGAGTAAAGGGCGGCCGGCGCGTTGGGCTGATAACCTTGCCGCCATCTCTGAGCTGATTGCCTAGAAAATGTGGGAACCTCAACATCTCACAACCCTATGGGCCACCACGGCCTGTTACAGGGATACCATTACTTACTTTTACATTTACTCAAGAACTTCTCACATTTTATGGAACCCGAAGGTTCATTACCGTTTTCACAAGAGCCCTCCACTGGTCCCTCTCCTGGGCCAGATCAATTTTAATGTTATGCAGCGACCTACGTCTTGATCTTCCTATTGGTCTCGTTCCCTCTGGCTTTCCCACCAATATCCTATATGCATTCCTCTTATCTCCATTCATGCTACTTGCCCTGCTCATCCCGTCCTCCTTGACTTGATCATTCTGATTATACTTGACGAAGAGTACAACTTATGAAGGTCCTCGTGAAGTTTTCTCTAACTTCCCGTCACTTCATCTCTCTTCAGTCCAAATATTCTCCTCAGCACCCTGTTCAATAGTCCCATATCAGGTGTAAAAGTAGAAGTTATTCATTTGGTCTAAATTTCGGACCGGTACGTACATTTATCCCCCAATCCATATTTTTTTCATCAGTAAGAAGGCTTTGAAACTTCTTTGCTGCTGTTTTAGAGCGCGAGAAACGTAAACTCGATGTCATTAGTGTTAGGAAGGACAAAGGAAGGCATTGCAAACTTTGTTATGTGTTACCCCATTTCTGGTTTGCGCTTCAGTTGAACACCCGTCAGAATCCAAACAAACTCATTCACGGATAAATATGTTAAGAGTGAACAACAACGATCAGATTAGCAATTACTGAATCAAAGTTACTCAAGGATATAGTGTCGGAACTGTAGTTCTTATTTTCCGTAACCTGATCGCCTCTGTGGTCTAGTGGTGAGGGTTCCTGGCTACAGATCCAGAGGTCCGGATTCGATTCCCTGCACAACCAAATTTTCTAAGAAGTAGTGGGTCTGGAACGGGGTCCACTCACCCTCGTGAGGATAATTAAAGAGCTGTTTCAAAGAAATAGCCGTTCCGGTCTAGAAAACTGAAATTAACAGCCGTGGGAATTCGTTGCGCTGACCACGCAACACTCTCTATCCGCTAAAGTTGACACTAACTTCGCCAACAAGCGGCGGTCGCTCGGTCGTTGTAGTTCGCTTGCGGACTAGAACCACGGAGTTTGTAGTTTGTTTTTGTTGCTAATCAGACGAAAGCCCGAGAACCAAGAACCAATCAAGTACATACACACTTCCTGTCTTGGTATTAGAGTAAGCGTTGTTCATCCGTTGACACCAAGACAAGTTAAAACACCTTACTTTATTGCTGGTCCCACTTTTCTTTATTTCGGCAGAAAACTGCCGTCATTCCATGCTTTATTGCCTTGGTGTGTTGCACGTCTGACCAGATGTTAAAGTAATCAATCAATCAGTCGGTATTTTGTTTGATGTTAGGAACTTCACTTGCAGTGAACTGCTTCGAACACGTTGTTTAAAGTAGAGGAGCCGTACCGCAGCGTGCCCGCACAACACCTTAGCAAGATAAGTTGCCGCTGCATCACGGCGCACTGCCCTTCTATTTGCGTCACGTTTTCTCGTATCCTCCTCATCACATTTATTACCATGATCGAATCAAGGTAGATCACATGGCCAGAACCTAATAATACACACGGAGCGATGAGATGTGCATACAGTATTTTAGTTGGAAAACGTGAAAGGAAGAGGCCACTCTGCATATGTAGGCGAGGTTTGTATTAAAATGGGTCGTGAGGAAATAGGGTCTGAGGATGTCGACCGGATTTATTTAGGTCAGGACGGGCGAATGGCAGACGCGTCCGAATACATTAATGAATCTTGGGATTCCATAAATTGTGTTCGTGAGAAACTAGTAACTTTTTCTGGATAAATTCTATTCTTTGGTGTTACAAGTAGTTTCTGGCAGACTACTCTTTCTGTATTTTATAAGGGAATACAACTTATGACTGTATGTCCTCTTGTTTGTTCGCCATGTTAAGGGGGTCCTTTGTCACCACGGCATGGCTTGTCCTCAGGTCGCGGATGGAGGGTAGCTACGAATATATTGAATAAGCAGTCGCGGACAGCCTACAAGAGATTGCCCACCTGGTTTGGAGATTGAGGATGGTGCTAACATCACCGTAAAATAAACCTGTTAAGAAATGTCAAAAGAATTAAGACAAGGAGGATGAGATGGGCAGGTATGTAGCACGAATGGGGGCTAAGAGGAACTCGTGTAGGATTTTGGTAGGAGAGACAGAAAGAAAGAGACCAATAAGAAGACCTAGGCGTAGGTGGGTGAATAATATTAAACTGGATCTCAGAGAGATACGATGGGGTGGTGTGGATTGAGTTGATCTGGCTTAGGATAGGGACCAGTGGAGGGCTCTTGTGAACACGGTAATGAACCTTCGGGTTCCATAAAATGTTGGGAAATTCTTGAGTAACTGCATGACGGGCGGCTTGTCAAGAAGGGCTCAGCTCCATGGAGTTAGTTTTAACTATGTCCTTTTGTGTGCCCGCAGTCAACAGTCTTTGAACACATTGAAACACTTCTCAATGTTAGCTCGTCTTGCGACGACATATTTAATTACATACAATATTGAGTGCCCCACTGTTGCGCACCACGATTCTGTGCGTACCGTTGGTTCTCGAATGTGTGGCTTTATTAATCTGGTGAGTGTAGGTGTATGCGAAAAGTATGTCTTTGTAGGAAATTAAATTCGTTCATGTCCTGAAGCTGCGCAGCGATTTATATTGTCACGTGTTTTAGTGACTTGTAGACGGGGTTTGGATTGGTGAATCGATTTATTGGATACTCACAAGCCGTAAGTACAAATAATTATAACACTGAAGATTACTGTAACTATAACACACAAAATTAATTCTTCAGCGTCTGCTTACTAGTCCATCCTCTCCCCTGGAACTGTCCGTGGGTTCTGTATCTCGACCTGAGCTGGATTCGCGCCGACCAGAGATAGAACACCAAGTACAACTGTTCATTCCCTTGTTATTCGCCGTTTCCATGAAAATATGTGTCACTCTCTGAGTAACGCGTTGATTTATCCCAGCGTATTCGTTGCCTCGGAAACGTGTTTCAACTCGCCGTTGTAACGAAAACTTAGTGTTTACTTAGTTGTTGCTTATCAACGAATGTCTGGTGGCTCTGGCTTCACTATTCCGGCTTTCAGGCGTCACGATACAGTATTGTCCGTCACGAAGTCCCAGTGCTTGTAATAAAACTGCATTGTATGTTGTATCTTTTCCTTTTGTGGTGCTTGTGTAGTTGAGATAGCATGGAATTGTCGTGAGCGACATTTAAATACCATTTAGATCGAATATGATGAAGTCGTGTATGTGGCTGCAGGGAACTTCTTTTTCCTTGGCACTAGAGCCCCAATGGGCCTAGGCCTACCTCCATGAACTTCTCTCCGTTCACTTCGGTTTTTCTCGATCTTACACATTCGGTAGGACTCCTTGGGCGGGTGATCAGCTCGTCGCAAGGCCTCTGCTAGTACACAAACACAGAAAAACGAGCACACACAAACTACACCTTCAATGCTCTGAGTGGGATTCGAACCCACGATCCCGGTTTCCAAGCGAGCGAAGATAGTACATATCTTAGACCGCTCGGCTACCGTGACCGGCCGCAGGGAACATTAGGAAATATAATTATTTTTTTTAATTAGAAGTATGTATGTTACTGAAAGTTGCGGCTTCACTACCTAGAGAATGAATGCGCCCTTGCTGAAAACGTTTCATTATATCCTGAGGTTATTGTTTCTGGCTACGACCACAGAAACTTAATCGTGTGTCTCAAAGTAATGGAGGAACCGGGATACCGTAGTCGTTATGGCGNCATCACGGCGCACTGCCCTTCTATTTGCGTCACGTTTTCTCGTATCCTCCTCATCACATTTATTACCATGATCGAATCAAGGTAGATCACATGGCCAGAACCTAATAATACACACGGAGCGATGAGATGTGCATACAGTATTTTAGTTGGAAAACGTGAAAGGAAGAGGCCACTCTGCATATGTAGGCGAGGTTTGTATTAAAATGGGTCGTGAGGAAATAGGGTCTGAGGATGTCGACCGGATTTATTTAGGTCAGGACGGGCGAATGGCAGACGCGTCCGAATACATTAATGAATCTTGGGATTCCATAAATTGTGTTCGTGAGAAACTAGTAACTTTTTCTGGATAAATTCTATTCTTTGGTGTTACAAGTAGTTTCTGGCAGACTACTCTTTCTGTATTTTATAAGGGAATACAACTTATGACTGTATGTCCTCTTGTTTGTTCGCCATGTTAAGGGGGTCCTTTGTCACCACGGCATGGCTTGTCCTCAGGTCGCGGATGGAGGGTAGCTACGAATATATTGAATAAGCAGTCGCGGACAGCCTACAAGAGATTGTCCACCTGGTTTGGAGATTGAGGATGGTGCTAACATCACCGTAAAATAAATCTGTTAAGAAATGTCAAAAGAATTAAGACAAGGAGGATGAGATGGGCAGGTATGTAGCACGAATGGGGGCTAAGAGGAACTCGTGTAGGATTTTGGTAGGAGAGACAGAAAGAAAGAGACCAATAAGAAGACCTAGGCGTAGGTGGGTGAATAATATTAAACTGGATCTCAGAGAGATACGATGGGGTGGTGTGGATTGAGTTGATCTGGCTTAGGATAGGGACCAGTGGAGGGCTCTTGTGAACACGGTAATGAACCTTCGGGTTCCATAAAATGTTGGGAAATTCTTGAGTAACTGCATGACGGGCGGCTTGTCAAGAAGGGCTCAGCTCCATGGAGTTAGTTTTAACTATGTCCTTTTGTGTGCCCGCAGTCAACAGTCTTTGAACACATTGAAACACTTCTCAATGTTAGCTCGTCTTGCGACGACATATTTAATTACATACAATATTGAGTGCCCCACTGTTGCGCACCACGATTCTGTGCGTACCGTTGGTTCTCGAATGTGTGGCTTTATTAATCTGGTGAGTGTAGGTGTATGCGAAAAGTATGTCTTTGTAGGAAATTAAATTCGTTCATGTCCTGAAGCTGCGCAGCGATTTATATTGTCACGTGTTTTAGTGACTTGTAGACGGGGTTTGGATTGGTGAATCGATTTATTGGATACTCACAAGCCGTAAGTACAAATAATTATAACACTGAAGATTACTGTAACTATAACACACAAAATTAATTCTTCAGCGTCTGCTTACTAGTCCATCCTCTCCCCTGGAACTGTCCGTGGGTTCTGTATCTCGACCTGAGCTGGATTCGCGCCGACCAGAGATAGAACACCAAGTACAACTGTTCATTCCCTTGTTATTCGCCGTTTCCATGAAAATATGTGTCACTCTCTGAGTAACGCGTTGATTTATCCCAGCGTATTCGTTGCCTCGGAAACGTGTTTCAACTCGCCGTTGTAACGAAAACTTAGTGTTTACTTAGTTGTTGCTTATCAACGAATGTCTGGTGGCTCTGGCTTCACTATTCCGGCTTTCAGGCGTCACGATACAGTATTGTCCGTCACGAAGTCCCAGTGCTTGTAATAAAACTGCATTGTATGTTGTATCTTTTCCTTTTGTGGTGCTTGTGTAGTTGAGATAGCATGGAATTGTCGTGAGCGACATTTAAATACCATTTAGATCGAATATGATGAAGTCGTGTATGTGGCTGCAGGGAACTTCTTTTTCCTTGGCACTACAGCCCCAACGGGCCTAGACCTACCTCCATGAACTTCTCCGTTCACTTCGGTTTTTCTCGATCTTACACATTCGGTAGGACTCCTTGGGCGGGTGATCAGCTCGTCGCAAGGCCTCTGCTAGTACACAAACACAGAAAAACGAGCACACACAAACTACACCTTCAATGCTCTGAGTGGGATTCGAACCCACGATCCCGGTTTCCAAGCGAGCGAAGATAGTACATATCTTAGACCGCTCGGCTACCGTGACCGGCTGCAGGGAACATTAGGAAATATAATTATTTTTTTTTAATTAGAAGTATGTATGTTACTGAAAGTTGCGGCTTCACTACCTAGAGAATGAATGCGCCCTTGCTGAAAACGTTTCATTATATCCTGAGGTTATTGTTTCTGGCTACGACCACAGAAACTTAATCGTGTGTCTCAAAGTAATGGAGGAACCGGGATACCGTAGTCGTTATGGCGAGTGGCTACGGGCTGAAGGACCGAGGGGTCGGAGTTCGAGTCCAGATAAGGTCAAGAATTTTCTCCACGTCGTCCAGACCGGATCTGGGGTCCACCAGACCTATCCACTGGGTACATGGGGCTCTTTCCCAAGGACCTGAAGCTGACCAGTCACCTCCAACTAGTACAGAGGCCAAGGAAATGTGTATACGTCCACTCCCCCATACGCCTTGAGGGCGTAATGCTTAATTTTATTATTATTTTATTTATTTATTTATTATTATAGGGGGTGGGTTTCCCCATGTACTTAGACCAGTTATTGGTCCATTGTTCGTCCCCCTTTAATTTCTACTGTCGCCATACCCTACCGGTACTGGTGCGTCCTCTCAGCCCCGTTCAGCCAACGAGGACGACCGTCGGTACCTGATATTTCCCCCCTCTACCAGAGGCATTGGAAACTACTT
>NW_019744110.1:902352-947804 GCF_002891405.2 Cryptotermes secundus
AGTGGCGCTGGGGCAGGTTTTCTCCGAGTGCTTCGGTTTCCCCTGCCACTCTTCATTCCATCAGTTGCTCCACAATCATCCTCACCTATCATCTGGGGCTGGTACAATAGGCCAGAAGTGGCCGCAGTACAAGGGACTTAGTCCCACCCCACTAGCAATAACAAATAGTAAGGTTAACGCATAATCGCGTATTCTGAGCAACAAATCAAGTATGAGTAGATTACCAGTGATACTAAACATTGTACGTCTGTTAACAGGGTCTGGTGAATAGGCCTGCTTTGGGAAATTTTAAAAGTTTAAGTTTTAATGAAGTTTCATGTCTTGAAATGAAGTCCCGATGATAGCTCTACTTCGCTTCTATGCAGTGTAACAATTTTGAACGGCGGAAAATATCAGTAAAGCTCTGAAATATTTCTGAGGAAGCAGAATCGTAAGTACCACGAACGTGTCTGCATCACATAATATTGTTTGAGGCTGATACAGCGAGGTCAAAAGGTGGTCAGATCTTATTAATAACTGGGAACGAGAATTGCTGGACGTATGAAGTAGTGGCTGCGCTTTCCATCCGTTGGCTTTCATGTGAATAGGACTGTGAGCCTTTACATAGTTCAATGCAGTTACAACAGAAGAAAACATACGTTATGGGGGGGGGTGTCCAGTGTTACAGTCAGTGGTATGGGGATACCTATTCAACCACAGTTTGGTGTAGGAGGTGATTTACCTTTCCTTTGTAGGGTTCACCCTAATTTACCCTACTGTTACGAGTATAAGAGGAAGGGATTGAATAATGATAGTCGTTCAGCTGAAGATTTTGATGGACCGAACAGGCCAATCTTTTAAATCTCGCAGTTCATAAGTAATCTGAGTACCTAAGAAATCAGTGACAGCTTCAAGGTGTGTATCGTAGTTGTGCCGTTAAATGTTTTACTAACGCTGAGGCGTTAGAAATATCCTGGACTGAAAGTGTAGCCGGGTGCTAGGTCAGGAATTGTAAATAGCAGCACAGCCGGAACTATGTAAATGTTTTTGATTCATGTAAGTGAATGTAATCGTGGGGCCTGGGCCTTGGCACTCGGAGCAGCCAGCTTCGCATTCCGACTGGGGGAATTTGGATGCGCGCCAGGCCGGTGAGGCTGCCGCTCAATTTCTAATGAATTGGTAGAGCGGCACTCAGTCGCAAGTGCTCATACTTTCCAGACATGATATCCACATATTTATGGTTTCTGTTTACACCAGGTGAATGACCAGCTTTCACAAATACTTTGTAGAGGCTGCTCTATTCGAATCTCATTCGATTCCCTTCAATTTTTAGAAGGTAAAGGTAAAATTGTCCCTTTGCTTGTTAGTTATGCGGAACGAGGGAGGAGGTTGCAGGGCGATGTGTACTCTTTGATTGTCATTAGGATGATCAAGTCAAGGGGATAAGATTGGCGGTGCGTGTAGCACGTGAATGAGAGTTTAAACGTCCGCATTTTTTTTATTGCTAGTGGGTTGGGACTAAGTCCCTTGCACTGCGCCCACTTCTGGCCTATTGTACCAGCCCCATATGATAGGTGAGGGTGATTGTGCAGCAATTGGTGAAATGAAGATTGGCAGGGGAAACCGAAGTACTCGGAGAAAACCTGCCCCAGCGCCACTTTGTCCACAACAAATCCCACTTGAGAAGACCCGGGATCGAACCAGGGCCCCCGCGGTGGGAAGCCAGCGACTAACCGCTTGAGCTATGGCGCGGCCCTTAGACGTCCGTAGAACATTATATTCGGAAAACCTGAAGCCAAGAGATCAGTTGGGATCTGGGCCTTAATCGTAGGATAATAACGAAGTAAATCTGAAGTAATTCGGATGTGAAAGAGAAGATTGGACTCATACGGCTCAGATAATTCGGTCCAGTGACGGACATATAGTTTCGTGTTCCGTAAATGGTTCGTACTTTATTGAACAGGTAAGATACTGCACTCTTCCGAAATACAGCCAGTAACGATGTACTTGCTATGTTGGCCTTTGAAGAATTAACAATAGGATAAAGCTTATCCAGTCAGAAGCAAGGTTTTGAAGATAGTAGAATCGTACTTTTGCTAAGCTGGTGACGTCAATAATTAAGTAATTTCGAGATTATCTTATGAATTAAAGTTTTGCAGCGAATATGTCTTGTAAGAGACACACACACGATCATATGAGAGCGTTTTCATTTGAAACTTACGATGGTGGTTGTGAAACAATGAAAACTACAGCTAATTTCATTATGTCGCCATTTGCAGGAGTTGTCTTTGGAAATTAGTAGCCTGCAGATGTTTGTGGTTTTTATGAACTTCAGGATCAATCTCAGTATCCATTATTTTTAATACGACATTCCTTTCTCCTCACTGTTTATGAAAAACTGTGAGTGACATTAAAGCCTTGCATGCCGTAACGCATATGTCCATTGCTAGGCAACGGCTCGTCAACACATTGCGGAAGTTACACTCTCAACAATAGAAGGACATCCACTGTTAGGTAACGAACCAATAAACATGCATCTTTGACAGCATAAGACGGTGTTTTCTGTGAGACCCGTGCCGAGGAATTGTAAGAGAGCACAGTCAGGTGAATGGAAGGCGTACGAAGGAGTACAGCGAAGTAGTGGAGTTCAGTTCAGATGGAAGTCAGAATAGTTCCAGTGGAATGTTCACTCGGAAAAATGGCTGTGTTAGTGATCTGTGAACTGTTGTAACCAGTTGTATAAAGGTCCAATAAATTCGTTCATCAAATCCAAAACCGATTATTTACTCACGCAAACCCCGGACACATGACAGTATGTTCTGTCGAGTATGATTGGGGACCATTTTGCTTCAGTTTTCAATTTCAATATTGCTTGAAATCCACGATGAATAAACTTCTGTTCTGGGCAGGGTATGTCCGAGTTCTTGACGACTACGCGATGAACAATTGCTTGAATCTCAGCACGAAGGCCAGTATTGCGCTTTGCATCTGAGGAATTTCGCAGATTGGCAAAAAAAGATCATTTCTGTGTGATGTCTGGTCTTCGGCAATTAGACCTACACCCTGCTGTGACCTAGGCGCAGTTCTGTCACGGCGTGAAGTGAATGACTGAAACATTGTGATCACAAACGGGAGCTTCTCTCAGAAGGCCTCCCTTAATCTACTTTTAGCTGAATGTGATAAATTGCCATTTTCAGTTTATACAAAATAGTGAATGCATGTTTTTTCGGCATTGTGTTTAATATCCGTTATATAGTCAAATGAGCAGGAAGTATCGAGGTAGGCCTAATGTGGAAGGACATTGATTTAAAAGTGCACTCAGGTCTTGTCAATAAATGCATATCATGGCGCTAAAGTGCATTGCAACGTGGAAATCGGGAACACACAGAATCCCACCTTTGTATCACTTGTTTATGGATAAGTTTCAAAATGATCACGGGAATTAATTTTCACTGTAGTTATACTGAGGGTTAGATGTAAAATACGTTGACGAGTTTATTGTTATGTGCCAGCTGCTGAAGTCACGTCCAGCGTTAGGTACTGTAATTAAGCACACCAAATATATGATTTGAAAGAAAAAGTTAGGTAAGAAGGGATTATGATACATATTGGAATGATCAAGTCAATGAAGATGAGGTGGGCAGGGCATGTAGCACGAATGGGGGAGAAGAGGAATGCATATAGGATATTGGTGGGAAAGCCAGAAGGAAAGAGACCACTGGGAGGACCAAGGCGTAGGTGGGTGGACAATATTAAAATGGATCTTAGAGAGATAGGATGGGATGGTGTGGATTGGATTGATATAGCTCAGGATAGGGACCAGTGGAGGGCTCTTGTGAGCACGGTACTGAACCTTCGGGTTCTATAAAATGGTGGTAAGTTCTTGAGTAGCTGCAGATTTGGCTTCTCAAAAAGGGCTTAGCTCCATTAGTAAGTAAGTAAGTAAGTAAGTAAGTACTATTCTTCAGATGTTTCAGTTCATATTTTGATGCTGGAAAAGAATAATAAATTATCTGACTTTACTAAGGTGGAGTCCTTGATTCTCTTATTACGTCAAAATCTTCCTCTCCTTTTATGAAACAACCTTTATTATGCCATGTTCAAAAGGGCCTGCCTCTGCCTCTTGTTCTCAGTCCTGTGAGTCTAGCCCAAACGCTCACACCAGATCTCCTAATGGTCTCTTATAACATTTATGTCTAATCTCCCAAGTGGTCTCTTCCCTTCAGATTTTCTAACGAAAGCTTTGTATGCATTAATCATGCCGCCTATACGTGCTGCATGCTCCGTCCATCGTATCCTCTTTGATTTGTTTACCCCAACAGTATCAGGTAGACTCTACCTGGTAGCGTATCATTTATTTTTCTCTGTCATAGCCTACTAGTCTTCTCCGCCCCCAGATCGTCAGCACTGTCAATGTTTAAAGCAAATTTACACACCGGTACAGAGCAACCTTGAATTTCTACATTTACAAAGTTATAATTATACGCCTGCATGATGAATATGAAATCCCATTACATTTTTTATTCATTCATAATTTAATATAGAAAACAAAAAAAAAACTCCCTGGCCTGTAGTTCTAAAGCGAACTATACCGACCGTGGTCAGCGCAACGGACCCCACGGCCGTTAATCTCGGTTTTCTAGACTGGAGCCGCTGTTCCCTTAAAATAGCTCCTCAATTATCCTCACGAGGCTAAGTGGACCCCGTTCCAGACCCGCTACTTCTAAAAAAATCTGGTAGCTCCGTGAATCGAAACCCTCTCGATCAAAATAATATACGCATACATTTTAGTAGACCCTATATGTGTGTTTAGTTTCTTCAGATTTCGAACTACGTTTGATGTTCCTCACATATGTTTCAAGTTTACCACAGTAGCCGTATATGAAGTGTTAACGCCCAAAACATTTCCCCACCATAAATTGGTATGCATAGAAAATACCGCTTGCCCGTGTACTGTCTGTCACTGATTATCGCCATGGAAACGAAATCTAAACATGGATACTCGCATGGCCGTCGTTTTATTTTACATTCTGTAAGCGTATAGTCACAGCAAAAACTAGAGATCGTTTCCTGCACAGAGTACAGTACCGTATGTCAAGTGGCAGTAGTATCGCTCTCATTTCGGAAGATCGCGTGGTTAACATGTTGAACGTTAGGGATTTGGGTGGTCTCTGGCGGCATAGTGTTCATAACAAGTTTCGTGAATGTCCGTCCCTTACTTCAGAAGTTACTGAGATACGAAGCACGCGAATATACTGACACGCGGGTAGGACGATTGCACAACCGTGTCTTTCCTGAAGATAAAGCTGGAAATACAAAAACTCCGTGGTCTGTAGTCCGCAAGCAAATTAAACCGACCAACCGACAACCGCTTGTTGGCGAAGTTAGTGCCAAATTTAGCGGACAGAGGGTGTCGCTTAGTCAGCAATACGGATCCCCTCGGCCGTTAATTTCGGTTTGCTAGACCGGAGCCTGTATTTACTTGAAATAGCTCCTCAGTTATCCTCACGAGGCTGAGTGGACCCCGTTCCAGAGCCAAGAACTTCTCAGAAAATCTGGTAGCGCCGGGAATTTAACCCGATACCTCTGGATATGTAGCCAGGAACTCTGACCACTAGACTACATAGGCGGTCCGAAACGTATCCTGACACGGTGACCCCCATTTAAGATCATCGCTTTGAAGAAGTTTCAGTGGTTAAAATATTTTAATGTGTGTTTTTAGGAGGAGAAAGAATTTAATTACGTGTCTGTTAGGCGGAGTTGAGTATCAAAAACGGAAATGGCGTCCTCTCAGCAGCGATCACAGTCAGTTGTGTCATATGTTGAACGGAAATCCTTCATTGCAGTGCAGATAAATGGACGTAGGTAATGCCTCAGCTAAGACAACCACAAGTTTGTGGTGACAGAGACCTTACAGCAGGGGTGCTTCCGACGATAAGGTCGAACAAATGCGCCTTGGGCTCTAGAGTAGTCATAATAGGTTCATCGTCCAGGTAATGTAGGCACCATGGCACGGAGCACAGGGTGCAGGCTGCGTAGGAGCTGAAGCCGAACTACAGGCAACA
Source organism: Cryptotermes secundus (assembly GCF_002891405.2). Classification (NCBI taxonomy): domain Eukaryota; kingdom Metazoa; phylum Arthropoda; class Insecta; order Blattodea; family Kalotermitidae; genus Cryptotermes; species Cryptotermes secundus. Next base: position 908,397 of record NW_019744110.1, read on the forward strand.
CTGACTGAGTTTCGCTTTTGACGTGATGCATCGGATGAGGTTGGGCGAGACAGATCACGGCCACCCCGTTCGTCGGATGTCACTCCTCTGTTTTCATTTATATGGAGTAACTTTTAAGTACCAAGTGTATGTCTGTGTGTCGGACCGTTGCCAAACTGCATCCGCGGTCTGATTGTCACAATCACTCCGGACATGCAGGGTTGAAATTATAGACAGATTTGACATTCTTCGTGCCTTCAGTGGATCACATGTTCACACGAGTATTTACTGAGTTGTTAACGCAAATGCATTTTTTTCATTCTTCTGGATTCCCGATGGTTCTTTTGTTATAGTCTTCGCACAGTGTGGCCCGAAAAGGTGGGAGTTTGACAGGGACACCATATAATACGTATGTTCAAACAGAAGGGATTATATTTTGTTAATTTGTTCACGACACTTACAATATTGTCACGCGTATGGAGTGTGACTATAGACGGTGTTTGGATTGATGATCGGATTTATTTTACTCTTACAGAGCGTAACTGCAAACAGCGACGACAGTCTGACGGAGTGACACGCTCCAAAGATCGCTGTAGTCACAACACACCTAAAATTTTCTCTGTCTTCCCAGGCCTCAGCTACCAGCATCCCACAAGAGCTCACAACAACAGAACCTCAGCAGTTCACTAACTAACTTCACTTCACTTCACTTCCTCTCCTGCTTATAACTCGGCTCGGACCGCACAGAAAACACCATTCATCTGTTACTGTATCCAGTTCTTGCTGTGGAAAGCCTGTTGTTTGCTAAGTCGTTACTTACTAACGGCTGTTGTAAGATAAGGTAAAGCTAAAGTTGTTCCTGTGCGTAACTAATTAAGCACAAAGCCATGAAGGCGAATGAGGAGTGAATGTATTTCCCCCCCCCCTTGGCACTATAGCCCCAGTGGGCCTAGGCCTACCTCCATGAACTACGTTCACTTCGGTTTTTCTAGATCTTACACATACGGTAGGACTCCCTGGGCGAGTGATCAGCTCGTCGCAAGGCTTCTACCTGTAGACAAACACAGAAAAACGCACACAGAATCCATGCCCTGAGTGGGATTCGAACCCACGATCTCGGCTTTCCGACCGAGCGAAGACAGTGCATGCCTTAGACCGCTCGGCTACCGTGACCGCCGGAGTGGATGTATACATCCACATTTTCTTTACCTCGACGCTATTTGGAGGTGAGTGGTCAGCTTCACGCCCCGGCCGCTTTACCTCCGAGGAAAGAGCCCCCCGCTACCCATTGTATAGTAGGTTGGGTGGACCCAGAGCCGGTCTCGACGACTTCGAGAAGTGAAAATTCTTTCCTCATCGGGACTCGAACTCCGACTCCTCCACCCTCCAACTCTTAACCAGTCACTGAACCGACTGAGTTATCCCTGCTCCCCAGTAACGGTTGTTGTATAGTTGCTTATCTCGCGGTCGTTGCCCAGTAACGGGTCAATATGCCCCAATATCTAGACTGTAGAGCGTTGAATGGTAGGATGTATGATTAATAATAAATTGGAAGGGATCTGGAAGGAGATATTTGTTGCCTAATTGAGGTACTATGCAGGCATTTGCTTGGAAGGACTGAAGAATACTGCGAAGTAAAACAGGATTAAATAACACTAATATAGAAGTATTAGCCGGTCACGGTAGCCGAGCGGTCTAAGGCATACACTGTCTTCGCTCGCTCGGAAGCCGGGATCGTGGGTTCGAATCCCACTCAGGGCATGGATGTTTGTGTGTGTTGTTCTGTGTTTGTGTACAAGTAGAGGCCTTGCGAAGTGCTGATCACCCGCCCAAGGAGTCCTACCGAATGTGTAAGATCTAGTAAACCGAAGTGAAACGGAGAGTTTCATGGAGGTAGGCCTAGGCCCAAATTGGGGCTGTAGCGCCACAGGGAAAAAAAAAATATAGAAGTATTAAGCATGACATTGGTGTTGGTGGTCATGTGCAATTAGAATGTTGACAGTCTGGTGGTATAAAGGTAACGGTGATACTGCTAAAAAGTAGAGAGCTGATGAAAGTTTCAGTAGTGTGAATCACGTTTACGGACATTTAGTGGCTATTGTAGTGGTTCGTAATAACTGGATCTGGGGTTAAAGATGACATGATGCGCACGCACTTTGTCCTCCCTCCGACACGGGTGGCGGTGATGCCACCGCACGGACAAAAGTCATGGCTTATACCAAATTTTATTGCAGTTTCTTGGCGTTTCTCATTTTGTCTTCTGCGTTCTTCTGCAAACTGAACACATGTTTGATGTAACCATCTGAAACAGACAGTGCACTCGAATCCAGTCTTCTTTTGTAAGCGTTTCCTGGCAACATTCTGAACATTCCACGCGCTGTTTTTAATCAGAAAATTCCGATTCTTGCTGACATGTGAAAGAAGTGATCTGTCATTATGTGATGACGATAGTGAACTTATCGTTGTGTAGAGACGATTTTGTATTTTGCAGTTTTCACTCGACTGCGGTTTATAATATCTGGTTGCAATCTTTATGGTATGCATCCTGTTGTCTGTAGTTCACCAAAAGGTTATGATTTGAGGCAGTCTACAATCCCAGAAGACTGATTTCTTCATAGTTACCGCCGTGAAAGCCTCAAATCTTATACACAACGATAAGTTCAGAAAATAAACGAGATAGACACTATCTTGTCAACATCTGCTCCATTTTGCTGTTGATGGCTTCGCTACATGTTTCGACACTTACCTGGGCCATCCATAGGCGTACGTGAATATAGTGTCAGTTTCTGAGTTGCGTCATTTATTCAATATGAACTCGTATTGTGTCTGTATTGTTACACTGTTCTAATAATACACTTTGATAGTTAAAATAGTTAAAACTTGACAAAATTATACGCTAAGATTTGTAGCGGTTACAAAAACTTTGATATATAATATTGACTGTTAATAGTCATATTAACTAGAAATTTTAACTGTAATTTCAACTTTTTTTCCTTGGCACTACAGCCCCAGTGGGCCCAGGCCTACCTCCATGAACTCCGTCCACTTCGGTTTTTCTAGATCTTACACATACAGTAGGGCTCCTTGGGCGAGTTATCAGCTCGTCGCAAGGCCTCTACCTGTGGACAAACACAGAAAAACGCACACAAACATCCATGCCCTGAGTGGGATTCGAAACCACGATCCTGGCTTCCGAGCGAGCGAAGACAGTGCATGCCTTAGACCGCTCGGCTACCGTGACCGACAATTTCAATTTTACATGTATTAATTTTAATTTGTTACCTGTTCAGTATTATTTAATATAAAGTTTTAACTATTTCAAATATCAAAGTATATTATTAGGATTGTGTGACGATAAAGATACAAATATTCATGTGCTTCTGAGGTTGACCCAGGTAAGGGTCGAAACATGTAGCGAAGTAATCGACAGCAAAATAAAGCAGATGTTGAGACGATAGTGTCTAACTTGTTTATTTTCTGAACTTACTGTTGTGTAGACCGCCTGAAATCATATCCTTCTGGTTGCGAGTTGATGCTTTTCGTTTCGCGTCCTTAACGAAATCCGCCCCGGTAAGAATTGCTACTGCTTGCTGTCTCCTAGAGTGTTTTTTTTTTTTTGTATCTGTTGCATAGGTGACACTTGCTGAAGGACGTTATTGAAATGAGAGTGATGTACTTGTTTGCTTTCCATGCGAGGTTGCTCAGCACCGTTTGACGAAGTAGGCCCAGATGTATGAATTGGTGCTTGTTCGGGAAAACTCAATGCTTGAACTCTTGTGACAGCGCAAGGTCGTGGTCTGGAGTTGCGGAGGCATCCGGCAGGTAAATGTTTTCAGGAAATCGAATTGATGCAGTTTGTTATGGCTGCTACGTATGAACAAGCATTGCAAAGAACCTCTCCAAAATGCAAATTAATACATTCGTTTCTCATTTCCCAGTATCCATTTTCGGTTGACATGGTACATACAGTTTTTAAGGGTCTAAGAAAGAGCCGTATAGAGGCTCCATTTTTCTGTAATATGCAGGTTTTTTTATTGCTAGTGGGGTGGGATTGAGTCCCTTGTACTGCGGCCACTTCTGGCCTATTGTACCAGCCCCAGATGATAGGTGAGGGTGATTGTGGAGCAGTTGGTGGAATGAAGAATGGCAGGGGAAACCGAAGTACTCGGAGAAAACCTGCCCCAGCGCCACTTTGTCCACCACAAATCCCACTTGACCAGACCCGGGATCGAACCCGGGCCTCCGCGGTGGGAAGCCAGCGACTGACCGCTTCAGCTATGGCGCGGCCCTGATATGCAGGTTACTTTTTCGGGTTCTGTAATTTTCATTCTTTGTTGAATTACAGCTTGCATGGCATTATGCAGGTCCTGTGTGCGGGACCCTCGATTGCTTTGTTCTGTATACACTCGAGGCATCTTTACTGATAAAACTTTATGGATTGCATCATGTTGTGTATTCAGTAGTTAGCTGAAGTGGATCGTCAACACAGCGAAAGGAAGGATATCTTCAAGGTTGAGACAAAATAGATGTGGAGTCTCTTACTCGTTTATTTTAAGCACGATCCTATAACATCCACGACCCCAAGACAACACCAGAAAACTACGTCTAATTGTAACATGCTTTAAAATGATTCATTTTTAGGAATTACTAATATAAATATTTAACACGCCGAGGGCAACTCTGCATTTTAACCTTTTATACCTGTTGTATGACGTATTATGTTAATAATATTTATTAATCCCTAATATGTAAGTTTTAACCTCAAACAACGAGCTTACTTCGCTTTAACTTTCCTATGTATTGTTTACATTTGTTTAAGGTGCATTCGTTAATAATCACAACTACAAGGGAGTGACAGTATTTGTTAAGGGACAGTTACGAGTCAGCCGTAGGCTGGAAGAGTGAGTCCAGAAGAATTTTTAGCACCGAGGTGACAGAGTGATTGAAGACGAAATAGGAAGAAGACTTCATAGTGATTTTAAATGCTAGTTTCTTTGTTGAGATCCATTGCCAGGAGACGACTAGTGGAAACTGTGAATCCTATTGTGTGTACAACGGTGAACTGAAAAATGTGTAAATCAGCGATAGCGCTGTGTACAAGTGTGATTAAGAGAACTTGTAACCACGGTGCTAATAAATCCAAACTAAAACCCGTTATTTTCGTCACGCGTAGCACCCTACACGTGACAGTAATAATATTAATAATAAATGATACTTGTTCTGTGAATATAACGCAAAAATATATACAGTGGAACCTCGCTTAACGAGCATCTCGCATAACGAGCAAAACAAATTGTAAGCAAATGAATCGCATAACGAGTGACGAGAGGGGAAGTCCCGGATTGTGCGCCTGCTACATCAGTCTGTGTTTAGCACTCGTTCGGCTAGCCTCTTAGTGTCGCTTGTGATCACACATTTTTCCAAACTTGTGTTCAGACATATTATTTGTGATTTTTTTTTGTGCGAAATTTAATAACCCTTGCAAAAATGGCCCCGAAGAAAAAGCCGCAAAAAGACAGCCATAAGAGAATAAAAATAACCGTAGAAATGAAACGTAAAATCATTGAAAAGGGAGAACGAGGTGTGAGCGTGGCTGATCTAGCACGCATGATCGGTCTACATCAACGATTTGCACAATTTGGAGTTGCATTGTGTTTCACAGCAAGAAGTTGTGGAGGAGAGTTTGTCAGAGGAGGAGGAGGTAACAGCAAAGCAAGAATCTTCTGGTGCAATAAGAGAAATGCTGAAAGCATGGGAAACTGTTGCATCGTACACTGAGAAGCATCACCCTAATAAGGCAGTGGCTATGCGCGCTACAAATTTATTTAATGATAATGCTGTGTCGCATTTTCACCAAATTTGTCGGCAAAAACAAATGTCTCTAGACAGCTTTCTAGTAAAAAAGAATTAGATATGTATCATAAATAATAAACTAATTATTTCGATTTTTTTTTCTTCAAATCGAATTCGCATTCCAGGTTGGTTCATTCAGCATAGAAGAAAAGATGATAATGATTCACGCTCCTTAACAAAGTATATGTAATTTTCTTTGAATAAACGTTATACATAATTTTTTTGAGTATTTTTTTTCGGCTTGTAACGCATTATCGTATTTTACATTAATTTATATGGGAAAATTTGTTTCGCTTAACTAGTGTTTCGCATTACGAGTAAGATTCTGGAACGAATTATGCTCGTTAAGCGAGGTTCCACTGTACTCTCACGATGTGGTGTGTTTTTATGGTTTAATTATAGGCTGCTTACTAATTCTGTTTCGTATTTCGTATCATTACTCTCTTAATCCATTTGGCGCCAACGGGCAGATTATTGCTCGTAGTACGGAAAGGAACTAAAAGTGTCCGAAAGGAATTAGTCTTCACTCTTTGGTTTGGTTAAGGGAATTGCATCTAAGATTTGAAATATGGTAGGAAGGTATGTGGGGATTGCTCCTAGCAATAAAAAGCTTGGCGATAGCGTGGATTTCCAAGATTATGTTGACGCTCTTCAAACTTTGAAAGGGCAAATAAGACGTGGACCTATAGAATTGCTAGTGTAAATACCTTAATGTCGATACATTTACATGCAAGTGGGCAGTGTGAGATGTATACAATTTTCTCGCCAGTACATCCAACTGTTACATTATTTTATGCCCTCCTTACGTGTCCATCTGTCGGTATTAGGTCCAAGACATCCATGATCGAGTTGGTAGGCAACCTGTCCTTGTCACGTAAGTTTGCTCACCACTTCCAGCATAGGCAAGTGTAATGTGCCAAGGTTATTATAATCCCAAGCTTTGACTTGTGTCCACTATGGACAGTTATGTGGAATTGTCAAAATGACAAGTTGCTTTCTTACTAAGAGATTCGTTGTCTTTTAGCTGCCTGACCATACAGTGTATGTTTCATAAAGCCAGATAATCGGCCGGCCCGGACAAGGCCGACCTTACGACGTTGCAATATGGGATTTATCTTTCAAAAAGGAAAGGCTGATGTTCGTATATACAGGTATCCCTTGATTTACGGAGGTAATTCGTTCCATGCTCGTGAGTTCGAATTCCCACTTAAGGCATGGATGTTTGGTGTATGCATGCGTTTATTCCGTTCTAGTGTTGTCTTGTGTTTAGGTAGAGGCCTTACGACAAGCTGATCACTCGTCCAAGAGTCCTAATGTCTGTAAAAATGATTACGGAACGAAATAAGACGCCAGGGCCCTGAATGGGCTCTAACGTAAGTTTTCCGTTGTAAGGAAAATTGAGCCCGCGAAAGAGAGGTATACATTAACACGCTTAGTTGTAGCGAAAATTCTCAAATCTAGGGTTCGTAAGACGAGGGACACCTGTAATTGCTTTGCTTGTATGCCTGGATGCCGTAGCTGTTTACCACAGATTTAGTTCATGTTGTAGGTGTGGGCGCCGCTGCGAATGCTGCCGGGAGTATAGGGCATTAGTATGTATAAAAAAGACAGTGTCACATAACTTCGAACAAGGCCCCGCATTCCTAGTCAAATCCCGCGCGTAGCTTGTGGTGGGAGGAGTTTCTTAACACTCGTTCTTCCACATCTCACATCCTCCACCCCCTTGTATGAAAAAGTTCCTCTGCGCCTTCAAGGTTAGTCTTGGCCTTGTTCGAAGTTACGTGACACTTGCTGTACTTATCCCTTCCTTTCCTTCTGACGTCAGTTACACGATAAGTGTAATGAATGGTGGAAATGGAAGCATTTCGCATACTTATGCTGAAATCAGCTTAATGAAATTATCGGAATGCTTAGAAATTATAAACAATTGCGTGCCCGATAGTGAATACGTCATAAAATCCAACTAAGTCAGTCGTGGGCGACGCGGCGTATATAATTGGGTTAGGCTAAGATTGAAGGCATCGCTTTGGGGAAGTCATTATCTAAACAGTAAACTTGTCCCTGTGCTTAACTAATTAAGCGCTACGGCATGAAGAGGTATGGGGGAGAGGATGTATAGACCCACGTTTCTTTTTAACTCGGTACTAGTTGAAGGTGAGTGGTCAACTTCACGCTTTACTTCCTGAGAAAGAGCCCCCGGTACCCATTGGATAGGAAGCTGGGTGGGCCCCAGAGCCGGTCTGAACGACATGAAGAAGTTAAAATTCTTTCCCCCACCGGGATTCGAGCTCTGATCCCTTGGTTGTGCAGCCCGTAGCCAGTCACTATACCGGCTATGCTCTGTGAGATGTTAGGTTAATTATCTGGCAGTGTGAAATGCTCTAACATCCCACACGGCTCGGAAAGTCTTGCATATCGGTCTATTGTCTGTTGTTAGGTCTGAGAGTACGAAGAGATTGGGTTTTCCGTGTATTTTCTTTATATACTCATTATCACATTGCGTATTTAGGTTTGCTGTTTGTGACAGTAAACCGCCGAAATCCGAGGCAAGTTAGCAAGTTTAGTGCACACTAACTTCAGAAGAACTTGAATATAACATCTGTAGGAGTGAGGACACGGTGTAATTAGATTCTCGTAACTTGTTCTCCAATTATAATGTGGTCCCACTGCCCCTGAGCGTCACGTGGTAGAATAGCCAGAACACTAAGTGCAATGGTACTGCCCTTGATGGAACGCTACCCTGATGCAAATGAAGCTGTGTAAAGCGTACTACATGGATCCATTGCTGATCTTATTACAGAGTGACGCTTTGTGACGTGACAGTGTACGTAGCTCAGAATGTGCGCATTTTGATGCCTGATTCTGTATTACGCCTATATGCCGCACACTAATAGTGTACATGGCATATTCAAACAAGTTACTGTGGTGTGTTTGTGGCTTCTTGACAGTTCACTTGGTTACTGTTGTAGCAATGGGAACATTTGGAATATGATTTCACAGTGACCATACGCTGCGTGGTGCTCCTTTATTCTAACTACTCGCTTATGGATTAGTATTGCAGTCGCGAGGTTTATTGTTGAACTTATAATGTAGACGATATAGTGTGACGTGTATACTCATTGCTTGGCAACGACCGGGTAAGCACATTCTCGCGCAAGCAAACACGCGCAACAGTAGGACGTCTGTTGCTAGGTAACGGATTAGTAAACACACCTAAAACAATACGGGACAATAGAAGACGGTGTTTTCCGTGGGGTCAGCCCCGAGGCTATATAAGGAGAAGTTCTAAGGTGCGATCAGTTGTCAGAAGTTGAGAGTTCAGTTGAAGAAAAATTCATTCGGGTTAGTTGTTGTCAAGAAATGAATAGAGTTCTGGAGATCGTAGTCGAAGGTGATGGCGAGAAAGAAATTCAAAGAAGACTTCATGTGTGATTTTAAATTACAGTGAGACGGTTATAAATCCGTTGCCAGGATACAACTACCGAAGACTGAGGATCTAGTGCGTGTGTAACCGTGAACTGGAAAGTGTGTAAATCAGCGACAGAGCTGTATTACCTGTAGTCCCGAGTTGTGAATGTATAAGGTGCAATAAATTCAATCATTCAATCCAAAACCAGTCTTACAGGTCACCCTTTACACGTGACAGTATTTCCTCTGTCCGCTTTTATGTTTTTGGGTGCAGTAATCCGTGTATTGTCAGTTCTTGGTTCCTTCTGCATTTGTGCGCCGTGTTGGAGTATTACCCAGCTGACGATTAAGTACCACGATCGGTATTGACAAAACTAGGGACCTGTTTTTCTCTGGACCATATTGTGGTCGGTATGTGTTAACATGGTCGGAGTTGGCTACAGCGTTGGTATGCCCAGATTTCTCACCCCCCCCTCCCCCTCGAAACTGAATTTTGTTGGCAGTGAAACAATTTGGTTATTCTGCATTTACATTGCACGCGAATTTTGGAACACATGGTTATTTTATTTTCGTGACTTGAGCTCCATTGTAAGCGTTACAGAGGCTTGTTGAACCAGTGCATTCATTGGTTCATTTCCCAGAGAATGCATTTTTCACAGTATGATTCACAGATTGTCTGATGGAGATTACTGCGGTACCCGAGATTCTGTTAACGAGCTTTTGTATATGCGTGTTCGGACTCAGATTGTGTAGCAGATATCGCTGTTGTAAAATCCGTGGAACTTACGAAGGGGAATCAACGCCATTTACCCTTAAATACAGATTCTTGAAGCTTTGTAGAGTTACTTTTTAAAACTACGCAACTTTTATTGAACAATTATTTTCATAAAGAAGTAGTTTGGCATGGTGATATGATACAAAATATTTATGATCTGTGGTGAGTTGTTCATCGAAAATATTTTTTTGTTTGGAATGTTATTTTTTGGAAGATGCATTTTAGAGAGAATTTACTCACTGCACATAATCCTTCGGACTCCTAATACGCGCCACGTCAGTGGCTCCCTCTTGACAGAAATTGGTGCAGCCGCCATAGAGGGTCGGGAGTTAGAGATGTTGGTGGGGTCCGCGCCATAGCTTTAGCGGTTAGTCGCTGGCTTCCCACCGCGGCGGCCCCGGTTCAAACCCGGGTCTGGTCAAGTGGGATTTGTGGTGGACAAAGTGGCGCTGGGGCAGGTATTCTCCAAGTACTTCGGTTTCCCCTGCCAATCTTCATTCCACCAATTGCTCCACAATCACCCTCACCTATCATCTGGGGCTGGTACAATAGGCCAATCGGTGGCAGCCGTGTCGAATGGACCCAACCGGACCCCCCCCCCCCCATGCGAAAAATTAGAGATGTTGATTCTTCTGTGCTAGCGAAGCCACGAGGTTCAAGTAGTGCCGTGGTAATGTTTGATTCTTGAGCAGACGGTCTGAAAAGTGTTTCTCGACTCTACGTTGATGTATGAGGTCGCCGCTGTCTCCATTCGGAGATGCAAACGTACCGCTTTATGACAGTTTCATGCATTCTTTTAGTTGGTTATTTAACAACGCTGTCAATGTCGAGACCGTATAGCGTTGATGGTAGGATGATGAATGACCGCTGAGCGGTTGGTGGAATGAAAATTGGCAGGGAAACCGGTGTAATGGTCTTTCAGTGACAAAGTACATTTGCTTCGAAAAGTGTTCCTGTTGTGGGATATTGTACGCTTCTCGGAATTATAGCAAGAAAAAGCTACGGACTGTATGTACGTACATTCCTCTCTCTATATACGGAACAGTCGTAATGGTGCTGAGCGCGATAATGAGTGCGTTGTATGGACCTGACGACAGTATCTCTCTCTGTCGTAGGGTGTCATTTTTGAGGAAAACGCTCATTTGTAACAGCTTGAACCCCGTATTTTTTTTCAGTACTCGATTTTATGAAGAGCCGGGATAGCGCAGTCGGTATAGCGACTGACTAGGGGCTGGACTCCCAAGGGGTCAGAGTTCCAGTCCCGGTGGAGGCAAGAATTTTCATTTCTCCATGTCGTCCATACTGGGTTTTGTGCCCACCTAGCTTCCTATCCAGTGTGTATCGGGGAATTTCTCTGGGGATAAAGTAGCCGGGACGTGAAGCTTACCAATCACCTCCAACTAATGCCGAGGTCAAGAAAACATGGATCTACACATCCACTTCCCCATATGTCTTCATGGCATAGTGCTTAATTATTTAAGCACAGGGACAGCTTTACCTTTTTACCGTTTTTGCTCGATTTTATGACTGGATTGTGGGTAGATCTACACGAAGTGGAGCTCCTGTAGCATATATAGACGCATAGGTCCTGCAGTTACATAGCAGGTATCGGAGCTGTGGGGCGTCCAGAAAATTGTCATCTTCCTGTTACTCTCCGCTGATACGCCAGTGCGAATGCTGAGGTATCTGGAAATAGTTCGGAACCGCTTTCTGTCGCACATCTTTTGGATATAATCATTTATACACTTCATTCCATGTAGCGTTGCTTCGCATTTTTTAAAAGCAGTCGATTACATATTTTACGTAATTTCCCTTAATGCAACCCCTGGGACTTTCCTTTCGGTCAAGGCATTATGATAACGGGAATTATGGTTCCAATTAACGCGGTCTCAACTCCCTAGGCCGTGCCAGAGCTGAAACATCGACTTGTATCAGGACTGAATTTGCCGGGACGTGAATTGACCCTGACGACTTCTGAGCCTTGAGTTAGAGGGACAGCTTCCCTCTTGGATTTGTGGGCAAACTGATGCTTGCATTATAATTGTGAAGTATGAAAGTCGAGTCAGTAATGGGACTGGCAACGAACTGGACCGTCTGGGTTCGATTTCCGGACGGTACATGTGAGTGTGTTTCGCAGTGTTACATTGACAGGTATATGAAACGCAGTCTCCCTGTTACGTAACAATGGCACAACTCACGGTCGCCGTGTTTGCGTACAGAGCCAAGTATTAGACCCTTAGCATGAGCTGGATTAATCTACTTTTTCCACTTTTACACATTTTTCTAGAATATACACTTCGGTCTCTTGGGACTGTGATTTCTAAATATTTTACCACACTGAATTTTTTGTATGCATTTTTCATTTCCCCCACCAGTAAATGTAACTTATACTTCGATAGTAATTCTTTGGCCACTGACCTCAGTGAGCCTGCCCTGTACACATCCCATACGTTCTATATTCCATATCTATTGTACATTTTCCTATTGCTTAGACCATTCCAAATGGGCCTGGGTAGCGTAGTCGGTATGGCGACTGGCTACGGGCTAGACGACTGAGGGGTCGGTGTCGCGGTAGGGTCAAGAATTTTCTCTTCTCCAAATCGTCCATACCAGCTCATTAGTCCAACAAACCACCTATTCAATGGGTACCGGAGGCTCTTTCCCTGGGGGTAAAGCGGCAGGGGCGTGAAGCTTACCACTCACCTTCAGCTGGTGCCGAGTTCAAGAAAATATGGATCTGTACATTCACTCCACCATACGCCTTCATGGCGTAGTGCGTAATTCGTTCAGCACAGAGGCAACTTTACCTTTACCTTAGACCAATCCAAATAATCTGCCAAAGGCCGAGGCCGAATGTAACATTCTGTAAGAGGTTGGATTTTTTTCCACTCCGGAGTGTCTCCTTTGTCGGCCGTATACGACATACGTTATATTTGTTTCTGTATTGCATGTGTAAAGGCCGTCTGCCCTGCCTGCAACATGGGGACACTCCATGGAATGGCTTGAAGAGACCCCCTTAATATAGTCATTCAGTGTGCCTGTATACCGGTTGTTACGGCCGTTGTCTCTTGAAATGATGTGTTTTTTTAAGATATTCGGATTCTTTAGTTTGTATGGGTTCTACCAGTTCAGCAGAATCGCAAGTGTGTTTATCATTGCCATACGTCGTGATCCAGTTCTGCTTTCACATATTCCGTATTGTTTATCTTCATTACAGAGCACAGTATGCATAGCAATTAGCACGCGTTATGAGTCGCGACCGTAGATTTTGTTTTCTCGAATTAGGTTATATCAGTGGGAGATAGCTAGCTGCTGTTGGTTTGCGTGTTCGTCTCTGACAGCTGTTCTCGTTTGCTTGGAACTTTGCTCTGGGTTTTACTAATTAATACCTAGTTAAGAGTTGGAACGTAGTCCATGCCGGCCGCCGGCTGCAGACCGGGAGGGTATTTGTCTTGCCTGTCTTGCGGAATAATAATTATTGTGGCAGAATTCCTAATTCTGCGTTTGTAGAAAAGATCAGCCTTCATTTGTTAGAGAACTATGCGCCATTCAGTTCTGCTTTACTACATCTGTTGTGTGTTCTGAAATAGTTCGTCCCATCCATGACCCATAAAGTTGTAAGGGATTTGCTTTTTAAGGAAAAGTACGGACTAAGTAGACCGCCTCTGTGGTCTAGTGGTCATGCCTACAGATCCCGAGGTCTCGGGTTCGACCCCCGGCTCCTCCAAATTTTCTGAGAAGTAGTGTGTCTGGAACGAGTTCCAGTCAGCCTCGTGAGGATAATTGAGGAGCTATTTCAAGGAAATAGCGGCTCTGGTCTACAAAAGAGAAATTAACGACTGTGGGGCGCTAACCACGCGACACCCTCTATCCCCTAAAGTTGGCACTAAGTTTACCGACAAGCGGCCTCGGCCAGTATAGTTCGCTTGCGGACTACAGGCTACGGAGTTTGTTTTGGTTTTGTCAGAATTAAGTAGGCTTTGTTGGACATTTTAGAATTAAGTAGTTGAATTCCATTGTGTTAAGCAGGTATAAAATACGCGTTATGAAGCTCAGCCAGACAATTGCGCTTGTAGTAAATCAAGAGACTACATGTTTCGATTTCTGTCTCACGTCATCGTCGGACCCTTTTTCGATAGAATCATGAAGATCGTCATTACACGAAAGTACAGCGGAACACAGTTTGCTCTGAGCCAGATCCCAAGAATATGACCTTTACCTCCAGAAACACTCACCAAGGATAAAAGGTAAAATTGCCCCTCTGCTTAACTAATTAAGCACTGCGCCATGGAAACGTATGGGAGAGTGGATTTATGTGTAGATCCACGTTTTCTTGACCTCGGAACCTAGGGACTGCCCGACTCCAATGTGACGTCACTTAAATTTTCTCTATATTTTGTTGAGGCAGTCTTAACAGATACCATATGTGCTTTACCTTTAATACTAGATCAAGCAAAGCAGGTAACTATCAAGCCCATAAGAAAAATTACTCAGTAACATATAAGACTTCCTGTCTGCATATTCCGTTGAATAAAGTCTGGTGTTGGTGGAACAATGAAGTGAAAACATGTGACTTTTTGATTCATTACAAATGCAATTAAATCAGTTTTTATGATATATTTCATGTTAGACACTGACCATTCTTTGAGGTATATATTCTATTCTTCTCTTTATATTTCCTGAATTGGCTTTGCTTGCGTCGTAAGGTGGCTGGTTGACATGACGCCTGTAAGCCTACTAACATTTTCATTACTACGTTTCTCTTTGGCGATGGTTGACATCGAACTTGAGACCTTTTAAGTGCGAGACTGGTATGCTAACCACTGCACCACCCTTACACCAATTGCTTCTTTATGAAATTATACTCAAACTGGCATACAGGACGTAGACCGCTAACGGGCCTGGAGCGTGCCTATGTAAATATAGTGGTATGGTTATGTGGCTGCAGTATCGTGTAGCATGCAACGTGTCTCCAAGGAAACCTATATACTATTATATATTATACATGATAGGACCAAGGATACTAATCGGTCCACAAGTAGGTTCGTAAAGTGACAGTTCTGTGGAACAACTATAGCTCTTTTGAAATAAATTAGTGAATTTCCTTCACGTACTCACGTAAATGCCGATCACAGTGGCCGCGCGGTCTAAAGCGTGAAGTATCTTCTCCCGCTCGATAACGGGGATCGTGGGTTCGAATTCCACCCAAGGCATGAATGTCTCTTTGTGTTTATTCTGTGTTTGTGTTAGGCAGAGGCCTTGCGACGGGCTGGTCCCCCGTCCAAGGAGTCCAACCGACTATCTTAGATGAAGAAACTGAAGTGAAATGAAATGAAACGTTTCACGGATGCCGTATGCTCGTAAGTGGGAGCAATATGAATAGGAGGAGAAGAAGAAGAAGAAGAATCGCGTAAATAATTTAATACGGATGTGAATTAATTTTATATGTAGAGTTTCATATTAGACAGATGTCTGGGACCCGTGAGAAAAGATGCAGAAAATGCACAGCTTATTTTTAACTCGTTACGGTATAAAGGAATGATGTTCACCTGTAGTACAAGTATGCACAGGCTTATTCAGAACCACTTCGGAATAAGAATAGCACCCGTACGTAACAGTTTCAACAGCAATGCTGGAAAAGTACGCATATGTACGTATCTTAGGAAGCTGCTTTTGTAACCCCTCGGGTACCAGTAACACAGCTGAAGAAGCTCGGTCGCAAACTGACATGCAGAATTTTTGTTTGAAACATGAAAAGAAAACCCGCCTGGGAGATCTGGACAGAAAAGGGAAGATGATATAGAAATGGATTTCAGAAAAAAGAGGACGTGTTGTTGTGAACTGCATTGAACTCTCTTAGAGCAGGAGTCATTGGCGGTCTAACCGCTAAAGGAAATCCTGTGAAATGTATTTGTGAAAGTGGTTGAGTGAGACTTGCAGTGAAGTGTCCCGGTAACGAGTGTAGCATTCCAATTATTTGATGACGAAATAACGCAGGAAATCTGGGTTTTATGGAAACACACTCTTCTGTCCTCTGTATTACCATGGGTGCCTCGAATAGGCCAATGCAATATTGAAAGGTTTCTGCAAGGGACAGTTATTTTACTGGTTATTCCAGTGTTAATAGCCATCCTGTTCGTACGTTCACTTGCTTGCATTATCGATTCGATGCAGTTATTCACGAGTTAGATTTTCCCGTGGGATCTCACACTAACGGGAATGAAGCTCCCTTGGCCATGTGCATTCATTCATTCATTCATTCATTCATCATTCATCAGTAATCTGTCAAGACGACAGGTCCACAGTCTCTTCCAAAACAGTTCCTCCGCTTGATGCGATCTAGAGCTTTCTCCTTCAAGTGACATGAATGAAATGTGCATTCATACCAAATTTAATCAAAATCCAATATGTGGTTTTGAAGATGAAACGTGTGAACTTACACGACTCCCTGTTGTACGAGTATGTTTGATATATATGCCCTTTCTGCAAAAAGTGTGATCATTTTGCTTCTAGAAAGGGGCACAGTTCGTTGGTGTCGATATTCATTTGGCATACTTATTTTGGAATCATTAAAATATGTGACGTTGACTGCATTTTGCACAAATTGCATTGAGAGCGAAAATGCTATGGTCGTCCCTTTTTGTTTGTAAATGTGATTGCTAATTTGAGGACTCTTAATGGCGCTATGCAGCTTGCCGTGATAGGCCCATTTGTTTTAATGCAGGCGTAAAGGGACACATGACTGCCATCTGTTTGATGTATGCGATGCCCTGCACTTTGGAAATAACACTTCGCCAGTATATTTGAGGACTGTATTGCCGACCGCACTTTGATTCTGATGTTATTTTAAATTTTACGATTTTATTTTATTTATGTATGTTTATTTTTTCCGCTTGTCATATGCTGTGTCGTGGAGCAAGTAGGCATAGTGTTAACGTTGAATTTATATATTCTATAGGTACCAGGTTTGAATCTCATTCGAATTGTTGGATGTGTTGACTATTTTTTTAAAGTATTTCTTACTACTGTTTCCCAAGAAATGCCTCGATAATAGACCTACCTTCGAATTTCGAACTGACCGCGGTCTCATGTTGCAAACCCTTATCCATCCCCTTTTCTTGGGCGCTCCCATCTCTACACTGTATAACCTCATTAGTTGAAACAGGTGCGCCACCGAGTGACAGTGGCTTTGAAACATGTCGTGTTTTCGTTGGAGCTGTTTTCTACCAAGACCGGATTCACAGTGCTTTCCTGAGATCTATCACTGACCCCGTTTCGAGACAGAGGCCTTTGAAATTCCTAATTGTTTTCTTAGAGTAACAGCGTCTCGCTGCTGAGCAAGCGCAATGGCTGTTTGGTGGTAGTGCCGAGAACATTGCACTTTAAAACAACTGTTTTGTAAGGAATTCATTGGCGTACAAGTCTGTACTGCATCTCAGGTACCACTTGTCTTCTCTTTATAACGTCTTATACCCGTTACGAGACAAATTTCGGAATACTTTCCTGTCTATTTCTTTTTACATCATAGGCGTAGTTGCACTCGTTTGACCGCCATTTAAACTGGTTGCTGGGGTAAAAATTAAACACTTCTATAAACTTCAGAAGGAACTCTCAGATGCTGTAAAATACTTTCACGTGCTCTCTCAAGGGGGGGGGGCACGCGGTAGCCTAGTTGGTTGAGGCACTATACTCCAAGCTTGAAGATCCCGAGTTCGAGTCCCGACGAGGATTTTTTTTTAAATTTATCTAATCCTTCCAGCTGAACTGTGACCCCGGAGTCGACTCAGCCTCTGACAAATGATTACCAGGAATCTTCCTGAGGGGGTAAAGGTCGGCCGGCGCGTAAGGCTGACAACCTTACCGCCATCTGTGAGCCGATTGTCTGGAAAATGTGGGAACCTCGACGTCTCACAACCCTATAGGCCTCCATGGCCTGTTACAAGGATAGGTTTACCTTACCTTTAATGAGTCGTCTAATCCGTCCTAACGTTTCGTCTCTCCTTTCTGGTGTCCTTGATCATGTCAGTATCTAGTTTATATATTATGGAATGGCAGTATTACTGGTGAACTGAAAATTGTTCAGAAGGATGAGGCAATGGCGTAGTTAAGGTATTATCCCAGAATTGGACTAGATGAGCTGAAGAAAACTACGAAAATCCCCAGGATAACTGTTTTCCGGCCAGTATTCGAAGTGAGCGCCTCTCGATTGCATATCCAGGACGGTACCGCTACACCAACCAGCTTGGTTGTTTCATCTGTCAAACCATGGGTACACTGATTTCTATTAAATTTCGTAGACTGAAATCTGTTGGGCGTAGAACATCAGTCCGTATCAGCCCGCTATAACGTCTACTTTACACGAAGTAGAAATCGGAATGTGTCGTATTGTCACGTGTTCGGAGTTCCGTGACTAATAATAACGGGTTATATATTGGATGATTGGATTTATTGACACCTTTTACAGTTACTCTTAATTACAATCGATTTCAACAGCTCGCAGTCAATGACTGCCTAAGACTCGCTCCATTCCTTACTTAAGTATGCATATCGTTTCTTCTACCGTGGCTTACTTTCTGATTTACGAATCGGTCACTTCATCAGCTTCCCCTGTCCGCTGGTTAGCACTCCACAGCTGAATACTGAACTGCCCTCTGAATTCCCTTACGACTAAATAACTAAATTCTCGAATCGTGTCGAGTCGAATCTTATGTTACGACCGACCTTCAATCGGATAGTCTATCTTGGAATAAAGCACCCATCTGGGGCTTACGAATAGATTTTTATTACCTTCAGACAGTTTCGGGTTTGCTGATGTGGGGCGCTCTCTCTGACGAGAGGGCGGGTCTGTCGTTTACAATTGCTGCTGGTCCTCGCCAGCGTAGTCATTTTCGGGTCCGAGTCCCGTGGACGCGCGACTATATTTTACTGTCTCAGATATGAGACTTTTCTTTTTGTCGCCTCCTACTACTCGCAGGGCTACGGTGGAGGTGTTCGACCCCGCTTCCACGCGGGATAATACTAATTCTCGAATCTATTACATGTCCCCTTTTTATACCTTCCAGGTGAACCGAATATAGATCACAGTCTCAAACAGTTCCTGTGTTATTTTTTGTTTATCCGTTGCTACGAAACGTCTGTCAATTTCGTAGCAACGCTTTGATTTATATAAGCGTATCCGTTACCGTGGATACGCGCTTCAGTGAACCGTTGTCTAGCGATGGACTTTTCCAGCTTTCAGGCGTCATATCACAATACAGTAGAACTTGGTTATAACGTCATCAAAGGGACCTAAAAATAGTGTCGTTATAAACGAATGTCGTTGTAACCGAAATGGGCACTTCCACAGTAGCCTTATGTTAGTCACGTAAAAATCTACCAAAAACCGAGTTAAAATTTGGCATTTTTTAGTGAAATACGTCGTGAAGTACAGACTAACATAACATTAACGTGGAATTNTTGCTTTATGAGGAATTAGTTCGTACCATTGAATATTTGACGCAATAGACAAGGTGTCGCAGAAACCGATGTTGCTATAACCAAGTTTTACTGTATTTCCAAAAATGAAAATACTCCACATATTACAGAATGTATAATGCATATCCTGTAAATAATTTCGTTGCCATAGAAACATTGAGACCTCGCCCTATAAAACATACGGATATGTTGTAGGTAGTTTCACTGTGACGTGCGTTCCTGTTACGGTATGCCTGTATTCATCCGTGAAGCGCCGCTACTTCGGGGCGTGGTGTCATTTGAGATCGTACAGACCGAACAAGGCAACTATCTTCTTGTAACCAAATTCCAATTTATTGACAAAAGAACACATTATGGCCATTATTATCTGTTTTTGTGCTTCTGTTCCGAATACTGAGTACTTGGAAATTATTCGGATTTGGACCGTGTCAGCCGACACGCCACCGACCACAGGCCACCGGCCGTGTCTGTCTTCAGGTGAGAAGCTCGAAACAAAGCAGATGTTTTCTTCCTCTTTGTAGACTGATTTCGAACGGTGGAATTAGAACAAGGTATCTGGAGCGTAAGTGGCAGCTAATGAAACTGGCTACACAAAAGATAACGGACTTTACCCAGACGTGAGTGATTGCAACTTGGCAGCTGATGTTGCGTTCCAGTGCGGCAGAGTGCACTTACGTACACTAGTGGTCCAGAACGGTTCTGAGACGCGTATAAAATTCACCGTACTACTGTGGTATAGAAACACTGTTCTTTGCAGTTAGTGCGTGACGTGGTCAGGTGACGAGCACTATTAGTCGGGTAATTCGGCTTGACGTCTGAAAGCTCGCCCGTCCACCTGTCCCGTTTCAGTTTAGGCTATTTGATGTGGAAGTGTCCAGGCCGGATATTATCGGACGACATTATGGTCGGTCAGTGTCAGTAATGTTTAGTGTGTGTGTCGTACCATATCATTTTCACTTTATTAGTTTCATATTATTAGAATAGGGGTGTGCGTGACTTGTAAGACGGGTTCTGGATTGCGTGATTGGTTTTATTGACACATTCACACAACTCAGGACCACAGGCAATTACGGTGATATCGCTGATCTACGCACTTTGCAGTTCACCGTTAAGCACAAGGTTTCTGAGCCTTCTCTAGTCTTATTCTCGCAATGGATTCCCTAAGAGTCTCCCTGTCACTTAAAATCACGCATGAAGTTTTTTTTTTATCACAGTCTAATTACTTTCTTGCCATTTCTTGTCAGTCATCTTATATTGCCATCTCCAGAACTCAGCCCATTTCTTGAGAACTGACTGCTCCCTTTGAACTTCTCGTTATATAGCCTCGGGGCGGACCTGACAGAGAATACCATGTTGTATTGTCCCGTATTACTTGGCAATAGACGTCCTGTGTTGCGCGCGTTGACTTCCTCGGGAATGTGTTTACCGAATCGTTGCCTAGCAGTGGGTCTGTACGTCACAATATTATAACAGTACATCCCAGTGCATACCGTTTACTTTATCTGCGTCATTGTCCCACACTGTCATAATCACTGTGTTATTTTCTTGTTCCTCCCGTTCCGTTCTGTTAAATATTACTCGTATTTTCATTATCTTCCAATAAAAGCCATCATTATAATTAATTTCCGGCATATATTTTCTCAACACTCATATCTTCACCCTCCAGCTTTCAGTTCCTGTTTGTACTTGTATCCTTCAGCTGCCGGTTATGAATAGAACGCAGAGAACTTTTTTGAAACCCGATCCGTCTGATGGAGGTATGCATATTCTTAAGATTTGTAGCTTTTAACGTTGTAAACATTGTACGAGGGTGCAAATGAAGTGAAACCATTAGTAACAGAAAATGTAACAATTTTCCGTAACGGGAAGTGTAACACTTGTGTATCCTCTTACTTAACCGCTGATAACTCAAGGCATATGGTGTACCTTATATTAACAGTTATATGTAAGTAAAAGAATAAAAACTGACCTCTCCAAAAGTAATGTTTATTTAATTTCAAAAATAAAATTGTACATTGAAGAAAGTCGTCTTCTGGGTTTTGGCGCCGTGTATTCTTCGTTTTGACTGACGTTCCTCCGAAACGTCAACCAAAACGAATACACGGCGCCAAAACCCAGAAGACGACTTTCTTCATAGTCATATCCGTGAAAACCTCAAATCTTACGAAATTGTACATTGTTTAAACAATTACACAGAACTTATAATTGTTTTTCCTAATTTTGCAAACTTGCAACCACCCGTCACGGATAAACCCTAAGAGATGGATCGGACATATTGGAAATGAAATACGCTAATAAATGCTACCTTCTCAAGAATGCAATCCGTTTTGATTCATTGCTTACGGTTTAGGCGTTATGGCCATTTGTTTGTAACAAATACGGCTAATTCAAGTCCTATGTTTAGTTGATGACGCAGCGCTATAGGCAGTTATACTCACTGACGTAATTACAAACTAAACGCTTTGGGCAATTTCAGTAAATAATGTACTGTACATGTAGTAATGTTTCAATAAAGTTTCAATTTCAATGTACAAAGTTCATTTATTCCAATAAAAATCCCAATTTAATACCGCTTTCAACGTTAATCATGGGAACCAGGGTTCCCCAATCACCACTTTTATTGGAAGCGTTCTTCAGTATGCTGTTGTGTTTGAAGTGCTGGAGTCCGAGCGGTGTACGACTTCTGTGACGGCTCCTATTTTTAAAACGAACATAGACCCGAATTAGAACAAAATAAATGATAACATGTTTGGAGAGAGTGCCTCTGTTTTAATTTTCTTTTTTAATGTTTACTTGATTCCATTTATGTACAGATAGAAATTTTGAATTCGGCAGAATGCAAGTTTGATACCTATTATACACTAAAATGCCAGAAGTCATGGGATAGCAGTATATAAATTTATTTTTAAGTGGCGCCACCGCCCCTTGACGGCTTGGGAATGCCCAGAGTTGTGAGGTGTTCTCTCGTGAGTCAGGTTGAACACCGGCCAGTCTGCTCATGGCAAACCTACGTGAATTATCGGAGTTTGAAAGGGGCATGCTAGTGGGTGCCAGGCGGATGGGACATTCCATTTCCGAAGTTGTGTGGTCATTCAGCATTCCTCGATGTGGCACGTGTGTACCGGGAATACCTTGTGGAAGGCATTTCCACCCACCGTGGACAGCGCAGTAGCCCACCACGGCTGCTTAATGATCGTGACCAGCGGCGTCTGGCTAGAAGTGTCCGTGGTGACAGACAAGCGGCACTGGCTGAAATCACATCCACATTCAATGCAGGAGGTACCAGACGCATATCCAGCAGGTCAGTGCAGCGTTCTTTAGCTTCCACGGAATATGGGAGCAGAAGACCGACCAGAGTGCCTCTGTTAACACCACGACACCGGACACAGCGCCTCACCTGGGCTTGTGACGTCGCTAATTGGACCCTGGAGGATTGGCAACATGTGGCGTGGTCCGATGAGTCATGGTACCAGTTGTTTCGGGCGAATGGTAGGTTACGGGTGTGGCGCAGACCCCATGAGGCCATGGACCCCCAGTTGTCAACAAGGCACCATGCAGGCTGGTACTGGTGTGGGGTGTGTTCATGTGGCATGAGTTGGGTCCGCTCGTTCACCTAAACACTTCATTGACCGGTGACCGCTACGTTACACTGCTTGGTGACCATTTGCAGCTCTTCATGGACATCATGTACCCCCACAACGATGGGATATTCCAGCAGGACAATGCACTGTGTCATCGGGCCGGAGTTGTCCAGAATTGGTTCGAGGAGCATTCTGGAGAGTTCCGACGAATGGTGTGGCAACCACGTTCGCCCGACATGAACCCAATCGATCATTTATGGGACGTGGTGGAGAGGTGCGTTCGCACCCAAAATCCTGCACGTACAAATACCAGGGAGCTGTGGGCGGCTATCCAGACGGCATGGCTCAACATCTCTCCAGAGGTGTTCCGTCCACTTGTGGAATCGATGTCAGGTCGAGTTGCTGCACTTCGCCGGGCTAGAGGGGGTCCTACGGGATACTAGGTACCTACCCCATGACTTGGCACTTCAGTGTAGTAAGTATGAAGCTTTCATTGCACTTTAACTTTGTAGAGGGTATTATTACGGCGATAGGGAGTTATAATGGGATATTTGGCAACAGTGGAATTTAAATCCCGATGTATGTCGACATAGATATTAGAAAGATTACGGGACTGAGTTTTGGTATTCGAACGTTTGACAGAAGGATAATGGTTATGAAAGTTAGATATATGCAGGATGTTGGGTACGTTTAATGAACAGCTTAAGATATTTTTCCTTATTTTCTTGTACGAAAACGCATTGTCTTCAGAGTCGAGGTACCTCATTGAAAGTTGCTACGGGCTGTACTACTGAGGTTAGGCTTCCGACGGGAAATTTAATTTCACCATCTCGTCCATACGGGCTCTGAGACCCACGCAGCCTCCTTCAAGGGGGATTTTCCCCAAGGGATAAAGCAGCCGTGGCGTGCAGCTTGCTGCTCACCTTCATCTAGTACCGAAGTTAGGAATGCTTGGGGATGAACCTTCTCTTCCTTGTACGTCTTCATTCCGTGGTTCTTAATTAAACATAAGGCGAACCGTTATCCTTCCTATATATAATTTAGTTCCCACAATGTTTTACGAAATCTCATGAAATCCGAACTTACTGATTTCCTGTGATCTGTTTCAGAGGAATTAAAGCTTGTTATTCCATTCCAACGTCACTAAAGGTAAATTAATTGGCTCCACATGTTAGGGCGTCTGTACGTTGTCACTGGCTCTTTCGCTGTCGGCTGATATTTCTTATCTTATATTTCTTGGGTCGTATAGGCCCAGTTGCGGATAATGCTCTATTTTGGATATAGAAGCCTCCATTCATATCATATTACTTACTCATGGAGCTGAGCCCGTCTTGAGGGGAGACAATTCTGCAGCTACTCAAGAATTTCCCAGGATTTTACGGAACCCGAAGGTTCATTACCGTGTTCACAAGAGCCCTCCACATCATATTACTATGGAATTAAAATAGCTCTTCTTGTGTTATGAGGTACAGCCCTTTGTCGTTCGGAATATACCGCAGCTTTGCCAGTCGTCGACGCTTATAATCAATAGTAAGGCAGCAGCATATTTCTGTGTGTTGGAATTAAATTGTGGAGGTCAATAGTGAGATCGAGGAAAGACTGAAAGATTGACGAAAACAAACTGAGAAGTGCAGTGAAATATAAACCGGGATGAATTACGTATTTCCTGTTACCTAAAATGGCGGGAGGAAGGTTAAACGAGGCTGCTACCGTGTGGTTTGAAGGAATACAACTTTTGTAACTTGTACTTTCGTGGGGTCAGCTTTGAATGTGGTTGGGAGCAATAGCTAGGCACTGATTGAGGAAGACGTTTCCATAGCTGCCGGTTGATGGATGAGGACATGCTCTGAGTGTGAAGAAATTGGAAAAAGGAAGAAGGGGCAGCGCGGTGTGCTCCGGAGTGTGTGGGAACCAGGAGTAGCCGTTGACGTTTCAACGGATGCACCGCAGTGCGCTCCCTGTAACCGGAGCTTCTAGTGTGTAGCAAGCAGCAAGAGAATGAGATGTGCCTCAGCATGAACGTCTGCCCTCACCGCCAATACGCACTCGGATTTTGCGTTTCCTGATGCTTACATTGGACCATCTCTGGGGTCTAGTGCACAGAGGTCCGGGTTCGATTCCTGCGCTACCAGATTTTGTGAGAAGTAGTGAGTCTGGAACGGGGTCCACTCAGCCTCGTAAGGATAATTGAGGAGCTATTTCAAGGAAATAGCGGCTCCGGTCTAGAAAACCGAAATTATCATCCGTGGGGATTCGTTGCGCTGACCACGCGACATCCTCTTATCTGCTAACATTGTCATTAACTTTGCTGATAAACGGCGGTCGCTCGGTCGGTATAGTTCACTTGCGGACTAAAACCACGGATTTTTTTTTGTTCTGTTGGTTACATCCGCCGCAGGTGACCATACTTAAAACAAGCGCACCTCTTCGTAAATGGGCGAGCCTACCCGCCATAAAAGTGACACCTGAAGTAGCCGTCATGTGCTTTGGTCGAGTTGTGTTCGAGGAAAGGTGCGCTTATAAAGAACTGAAACTTGGTCTGCTGCGTGTTATGAATGGCTGAGGATGAGCTTCAGTAGCTGTCGCATTGTTATCTGTTAAAACCATGAAAAGGTTTAAATCTCATTTGATGGATTACTTTGCTTGTGACTATATAAAGTAAAGGTAAAGTTATCCCTGCAACAGGCCGTGAAGGCCCATAGGGTTGTGTGAGGTTGAGGCTCCCACATCTTCTAGACAATTAGCTCACAGATGGAGGTAAGTATGTCAGCCTTACGCTCCGGCTGCCCTTTACCCCCCCAGGAAGATTCCTGGTACTCATTTGTGAGAGGCTGAGCCGACACCAGGGCCATGATACGGCTGGAAGGATTACGTCAATTGAAAAAAAAAATCCACCTCATCGATACTCGAACCCACGACTTTCCAGTTTGGAGCATAGTGCCTCACCCAACTTCGCTACTGCGTACCCCCTTTATCCATACTGCAGTGTTAACTTTATTGATGTTTCATGATATGCAAGACTCTTCACCACTGATTTCCGTTGTATTAAGTCGGCAGTTGCGGATTACCTAGCTCTGTTAATGTCCCGTATTTCATGCATAACAACGGGCCTAATATGCAGTGCAACAACAGTGTTTAGATATACACATTTCATTAGGACATCAGCTTGTCTGCTAGTTCATCTGGGCTTGACAGACGAGGCCACTGTTAGGTTTTGATACTGACGGATTCAGACTGTCATGAGCGGTACAGATATTTGTCATACAGGAACCGCGGCGTTCAAATGAAGATTTCTGTATCAGTATTTACGTAGCGCTTTGTTGCTGTCATTGTTTTGCTCCTCCGTTGCGTTAGAGCGGAGCACTGATATGCAAGTGTATCTTGAGGATGAGAAATTAGACATGCAAAAAAAAAAAAAAGAACAAGACCTTAAGGAGAGAGTTCGCCTGCGGCCCCCACATTGTTGTGACACAGCGAAATACAGAAGTGTGATATGCTTCACAGTGTGATACGTGTCAGATTGTCAGATGGGTATAAATAACAGGAAATTATGGGAAGAGCTTAGAGCGCGGGTTTGTTTTTCTTTCTTCATAGTCACCGCCGTGAAAATCTCAAATCTTACATATTGTTTTTCTTTAATTGCGTAAATATATGAAGAAGGTAACAAACTCCGCATTAATATATACACAATTTAATTAATTACTTCTGTGTAATCTTTTCCCTGGTATGGTTGCAGATTCTCGCCGCCTTACAATCAGAAATTTCGCACGGTCGACACATCTGTAACTTGCTTCACCTCATATTTTGATGTAAATTTTTCTAGTTCGCTGTGGGATTACACTTACCTAATAAGGAGCTGCATAACTTGTACTCTTCACAAAATATACAGTAGAACTTGGTCATAACGTCATCAAAGGGACCTAAAAATAGTGTCGTTATAAACGAATGTCGTAACCGAAATGGGCACTTCCACAGTAGCCTTATGTTAGTCACGTAAAAATCTATCAAAAACGGAGTTGAAATGTTGCATTTTTTAGTGAAATACGTAGTTAAGTACAGACTAACGTAACATTAATGTGGAATTGTCCAAATGTGTAATATCAAAGACATATTACAGCGCTTTTCACTGACAATACACACCGCACTAATACTGTATATTAAAGGTAGGCCTACTCACCAAATTACAGTAGATTACATCAATTGTTGTGCCTTANTAGTTTGTTATTACCCTTAAGCGAATAGGTAAACACTCCTATCCGGCTGACATGTTGGTGCACATCACAGAAGCTCGTCCTGACACAAGTTTCATATGCTGCTTAGGGCTGAAATCCTGCATAATTTTACAGAGTTTTGCGTAGAGTACTCCTCACTGTCCACAACTGCAGGAGAATATCCCGGACGCCACTCACATGTAAGAAACCACACCACTAAAGTAAAAAAAAAAAGTCAAATTTTACCCGTGCTTAACTAATTAACCACTACACCATGGAGACATATGGGGGGGGGGGGAATGTATAGATCCACGTTTTCTTGACCTCAGTACTAGCCGGAGGTGAGTGATCAGCGTCACTCCCCGGCCGCTTTATCCCCCGGGACGTTTTGGATAGGTGGGTGGACCCCAGAGCCGGTCTGGACGACGTGGAGAATATAAAATTCTTGAACCTACCGGGACTCGAACGCCGACTCCTCAGTCGTCCAGCCCGTAGCCAGTCGCTATACCGACTACGCTATCCCGGCTTATCTTCATGTGTGTATAAGTGCTCTCAGGGACACTTATCTGACGAAGTACACGATTCAGTTCAAATGGAAACCATTTTGTTAGCTTCAGTTGACGTGATAAACCGATGTGTTTGTAGCGTTTGACATGTTGTATATTTGTTTCATATTTTGAGGCGTTCTTACATCTGCAGCGATAAGTGGAACACAGAACACTAATATTTTAACATGGCAGTTGAGACAAGGCGCCGTGCCGTTCTGTGCTGTGATGGCATCTGTCAATACAGTATCGATAACTTTGCTTTTGGAGATAAATGGGAGTAACACGTTACGTGAAGCTGGATGCCTGTTTTCCGCTCATTAGTTCGGAATGGCATATCTGCTCGTTAAAATTGCAAGCATTGGGTCTCCCACTCCATTTGATGACATCACATTTACTTAAACGACTCTATACAGCTTGAATATTAGTAATTAAATGAATCTTTGGTCGTACAGTTGATCGATTTCTGAATGATACCTTATTCAGAGAAAGATTCCTTATTCTTGTACCACCCTTGAAATTGAATGACGAACGCCAAACCGTAGGCCTTGTAGAGTAAGGAAATCATTCTTATGTAAATGACAGAGTCTGAGTCTTATGTTAGGACCGACGGATGCTCGGCCAGTCTGTCAAGGAATAAAGCACCCATCTGGGGCTTACGACCAGATTTTTATTATTTATTACTGTGGGGCTGTCTCTCATCTACAGTTGCTGCTAGCCCTCGCCTTGTTGGAGGAGGTGGGTTTCCCCATGCACTTAGACCAGTTATTGTGCATCCCCCTTTAATTTCTACTGTCCCCATACCCTACCGGTACTGGTGTCCGTTATCAGCCCCTTTCTGTCAGCGAGATCGATCCTCATCTGGCAGTGGTACCTATTACTTTCCCCATCTACCGGAGGAATTGGAAACTATTTGGGCGGGAAAATTTGCCTAATTTAGCTCAGAGGTCTCTTAGAGACATGAGGTTCTTTTACGTGCCGTAAATCTACAACACGGGACTCGCGGCTTAAAAGTCCCTCCCCGAGGACTTGTTCCCTGAATATTTTCCGCCCTTACAATTCCACGACGCCCGCCGGGTTTGAACCCGCGTACCTTGAGTCATGAGGTGGGAACGTTACCCCTAGTCTACGGAGGGATACTTAACCGAGTTTATAATTAACGCTGTAGCATGGACTTTCCTGAAATGTAGCAACTAGCGATGGGGAGAGCCGTCTAGGTGAAGTGTTGATGTTAGAGACCAGTTCACCGTACGAAATTTGGTGTAGTATGTCATCTGTTTACTGCATTAACTATATCTGAAGATTACTGTTCTGTGAAATGTGAAGCAGAATGCCGCTAAAAATATGCTAGGCTACACGACATCATAACTTATGAGACAGTAATCTTCGTAGGCATCGCCATGAAACCCACATATCTCACAGTCGTTGTNTATACCATGGCACCTGTGCCACATCTCAACGGCGTACTTAATAAACCCCATCATCTGTGTGTTTGTATGTGTATCCTATCGTTGCAGGGCTACAGCTCGGTTAAGTGTATCCCTCCTTTTGATGCGAAGCAACGGTGGATTAACCCGTTCCTGCGGTAGCGAATACACGCAATAATCGAATAGTTGTTGGACGCATGTTTTTTTCTGTGGGACCCTTATCTTACCAAACGAGCTTGTGTGTATCTGTCTGTGTATCCCCCTGTCGTTGCTAGGTAACAACTCTGTAAAGACGTTTCATTCTCAACGAAGAATTGTTGGAGGCGTCTTTTTTTGTGGGAGGGGGCAATGTTTTAGCTCTCGTGAACTATAGGCTTGCTTAGGTCAAAGTCAAAAGTCGCGAACTGCCGTCTCCACATTTCCCTCGAGTTTTCCTCGTCCAAAATGCTTCCCTGTATTGCCATGCAGTCGTCTAGCACACTGTTCGCGCGAATGTTGGTAGTGATAACTACGCCATAACCTTCGCTAGTGACAAGCACTTTGTACTGGTTGACACAGGGTAGCGGTGTCTGGAGAGGGGTGCAAAAGTAGAGAGAGATGGGGAAGCCTGGAGCACTGGCATCTTCACTGCACTCGCCGTAACTATCAAGTTAGTATGATGGCTCTTTCAGACATCCGTCGACCTTCCTTTACGTAATTCGAGCACCCTTGTCGCATGTAGCTCCACTGAGTCTTGTTACTCATAGTATCTTCGTGTATCTGGTGCAGTACTTCACATATGTCTGTCTCTTTTGAGTATGTAGCGGTATTTGAAGCCATAGTACGTGGAATAAATATTAGAAGTGTTACAGGATAAGGTTAGTATGGTGGTATTAAGGAGATGTTTGTTACTGACGGAAGTGAAGGTCACCTATCGCACAAAAAAAAAATACAGACTCCGTGGTTTTAGCCCGCAAGCGAACTATACCGACCGAGCGACGGCCACTTGTCTGCGAAGTTAGTGCCAACTTTAGTGGATAGAGGGTGTCGCGTGGTCAACGCAACGAATCCCCACGGCCTTTAATTTCGGTTTTCTCGATCGGAGCCGCTATTTCTTTGAAATAGCTCCTCAGTTATCCTCACGAGGCTGAGTGAACCCCGTTCCAGACCCACTACTTCTCAGAAAATCAGGTAGCGCCGGTAAGCGAACCAGAATCTCAGGATCTGTAGCCAGGAACTCTGACCTCTATACCACAGAGGCGGTCATTCAGCTATCGCACACCGGCGTAAAAATCTTGACAGTTGCACCCTCAGCCACTATACAGTGACGTTATTTGAGAACCGGCTACAAATCGTTCGGCCAGTCCAGCGGAAGAGAGAGAAGCTTTTCGTGTCGCTCTCTGTGTGTGTGTGTGTGTGTGTGTCTGTGTGTGTCTGTGTGTGCGCGCGCGTTCGTGGGCCCGTAGCGCAGTCCACAAGCCCGTAGACCAACAAATCACAAAGGCCACCCACATCAGCGCAGCTGACAGATCTGGTCCATGTTGTTAAGCACGCATGCTTGCAGCTCCGTAACGCGTTCACATGAAGCCCTTGAAGTTGTTCTGTGGAACGAGAGCAACTTTGAAACCCGGAACCTGAAATTTTAAACGCCGGTTTCCTGTGCTAGGTGTCTTGAAGAGATTTTCTTGGGGAATGTTCGAGTCTAGCTCCAATTTTATCCGTCTTGTCTTCAACCAGGTCTCGGCCTTGGCGTTTTGGTTCGGTTGTTTTTTTTTCTTATAACGACCCTACACCTAAATACGTTTTTTTTTTAATTTCTGTTTGGAATTGTATCATCTTGAAATTTATGCCGGAATCTTAAAAAATTCACACGAACACTTGTTTCGTCTTAGCTCATGTGTCATTTCGACACTGTAGCACTATTGATTGGTTAATACAGAAGCATTCGTGGGTGTAAGATCGGAAGGCATATAACGCATAAGCACTCTTCACAGCATATGTTAAAAGATTTATTTGGGCGACATTGAAATGAAAATGCAATTTGTATGGGCTGTTGAATATGCTACTAGTCCAAACGCACTCTGTGCGAGTTGATGCGAGTAGCCGGATCCGCCGAACGATTTATGACATGCTGTCAGATAATTCTGCTTTAGAACATATTACAGTCTTCGTTTTTAAAGTAGTCTGGCCAGATTGATATTGAAGACAAAAAAGTAGTTAATTTTTCCAATTATAATTTTTAAGGCGACAGAGTTGCTTGCAAATTTGCTTCCTTCGCTTCTGTAATTAGAATACCTTACGACCAGCACAAACGAGACGTGCAAGGCTGTTTTCAAATTCTCTTAACCAATTTTTATGTTAATTCTTTGATTGGCCAGTTATCTTAAGTGGAGATGGTAAGATGTTTTGGGCCAAAATATCACTTTCGTGTTTTTTTTTTATTTTGGTAGTCAGCAGTTTTATATGTTATAATGTAATCATATCTTTTTCTAAGACCTTATATAACGGCATTAAGAGCCGACTTAATTAAATGTCAAGTGACAGCTGGCAGCACGCTCCCCATTTCAGTTATATCTTGTAACGAAAATTGTGTATTTTATAATAGAACTGGCTCAAGGGAATTCCTACAGTGGGCGGATATATTTTCAGCGGTGATAGCTTGGTTAACTGTCGTAATTTTGCCCCCCCCCCCATTCTTTTTCAGTGCGGTAATTTCTTATCTTTTCGCCCATTTTTCCGCAACAGGTTTAGTCTGTTTTCCTTATTTTGGAAAAAATAAAAGGTATGCTTATACTGTCACAATGCTCTCTATGTTTGTGTATCCCCCTATCAATTTTTGAATGGCCGAACAGATCTTAATTAAATTTGGTATGTACATTACGGCACCTGAGCTCATCTGAGAGTTGTGCTACATAAATTCATTTTATCGGTTTGTCTATATATGTAGTCCCCCCATCGTTGCTTGACAGCGGCTCGGTAAAAACGTTGCCGCGGCAATGAATACACGCGCAACAGTAGAAGAATTGTTGGAGGCGTTGTTTTGTGTGCGATCCGTGTATCAAAGGAAGATAGGCGATTAGCTGTTACCAGAACTTCTTGTTTATGGACCTATAGGTACATGTTTATCAGAAGTTATATACGGATGATAGATGCATGAAGAGTGTATCAGTAATTGTTCCAGTGTTTGTGAATACACTCTCTCCTACATGTCTGACTTAAGAGTCGTGGCGGTGTTAAATATTTTTATGTGGATACATTTTTTCCTTTTGCGCAGAGAATTGTGCACAACGACAAGAAGACGTATAGGGAGGGAGAGTGAATTTGGATAATATTGAAAAATTAGGATTTTAGAAAAATAATTATAAAAAATACGTTTACAATTATATTGCTTTGAGAAAGAGTTAATAGGTACAGAAGACCTGCAGATGCTTGTATACCAAATATTAAGACTGTGAAGTGTGTAGTTATTTAGAAAATATATCTTAATATGACATAATAAACGTTGCAGAGAAAGGGCATACTACTTCCCTTTAAATTCTGTGACATTATAAAATGACAGATCTACCTCAAGAGGTTTATATGAACTGCAGGCAAATACGTATTATACGTAGTGACGTCATTCTTCCCATGGTAATAAAATAGTACATAGGCAGATATGCAATAGTGAGCTGAGTGCTTTAGTTACAGATAAAGATATAAATGTGGTAGGAAGTGGCTACAACAGTTTTTACACCACGTGTTTCTTAGCTAATAGAAATTACATAAATTGTTAAATGTCATGTTTGTCATGTCAGTCTTCGAACTCATGACATACGAGTTTACCACCATCCATGGGATTTCTGAGCTTGTCCTCACTGTAGGCGTTACGAGGCCTGGTCCCGCCCGATGTTATTGTATGGACCAGTATCCTAGTCTCAGTGCATGTTGCGTACACCACTATGTCTTCTGTCTTTACTTTTGTTGCCCCCGCTTGGAGCATAGGTCGCCCGTGAAACGCTTCGCTTTACTTCAGTTTCTTACCTTAACCGATAGGACTCCTAGGACGAGTGATCAGCCCGTCGCAAGGCCTCTACCTACACAAATAGAATAAACGCAGATCCATGCCTTGAGTGGGATTCGAACCCACAATCCCAGTGTTCGAGCGGGCGAAGACATTCTTAGACCGCGCGGCTGCTGTGATCGGCCGTAGATCACTACTCTGCGAAATAAAGCAGCGTGTCTGAGGCTTTCATGGCGTGTTCCAGTTGAACGATTTTCAATAACGCCACTCTGTCGTCTGGGGAATATCTGTGCTGTTTCCTCTCTCTCTCCGTAAATACGTATAGAGTCATGTTGAGGAGAGCGTGTAATTTCGTAGTTTTGCCTGTTGTAAAGAGAATACCGCAATAGTTTGAGACTTACGCAGCACCAGGAACAGTTGCTGCTACTTCAGTTACTTGCTGATGGAGCGACGTGGCCCTCTTTCAAGTAATGGATATTCAAGGAGCAGTAAAATAGAATGGACTTTGTAACATGGAATAGCTGCTTTTTCTAGATGCCTTGAATGAGGTGAAAGAAGATGACTGATGAAGATGATAATGAATACTAATAATAAAAATAGTAAAAAGTAAAGGTATCCCTGTAACAGGCCGTGGAGGCCCATAGGGTTGTGAGATGTTGAGGTTCCCACATTTTCTAGACAGTCCGCTCATAGATGGTGGCAAGGTTGTCACCCTTACGTGCCGGCCGTCCTTTACCCCCAAGAATATTCCTGGTACTCATTTATGTTAGAGGCTGAGTCGATCCCAGGTCCATAGTGTTGCTGGAAGGATTAGTTCAATTGAAAAAATCCAGTGACCTCATCGGGACTTGACCCCGCTATTTTCCGGCTTGTAGCATAGTGCCTCAACCAACTATGCTACCTCGTGCCCCATAATAATAATAATAATAATAAGAAGAAGAAGAAGAAGAAGAAGAAGAAGAAGAAGAAATGAATGTGACTGCATGTTTGGTACTTTCTGTGTCTTTTATCTACCAAAAGCAACAGCGTTTATGTGTGAAGAATGAGGAGGGCTGTTGTACCGAATTCCGTACATACAACAGTCTATTGTTATATAGATAAAAGTCGATCATTAACTTTTCATTTGTTAGTAGGCAGTATGATGTCACGTGTAACTGTTACGTGCGACGAATAATAGAGGGTTTTGGATTGGATGATTTAATTTATTGGCCCTGCTGTTACAATTACACTCAGTTACAGCCACCTGTAACAGCTCACAATCGGCGATTGCTTAAAGCTCGTTCCTATCCTTGCTGGACTACGAGCGTCTTTCCTTCCAAAGTCAAAGTCAGAGTTACATCGCGACTGACGGTCCATTGTGGCTGGCTAATTACATAATTCCTGCGACTCACTAATTCTCTAATTACTTGTCTGCGACTGACTCATTGCTCTGTCTGGCAAATTCCTCTCCTTTATCACTTCTGGAGAACCGTATAGAAATCACCCAGTAATCATCCAGTACAGATGTTCATGTCTGCGTTGTGCCGGATACGCCCGTTATGTCGTGGTAACCAAACACGTTGTCCAGTGACGAACATCAAATCACGTTGACAGCCTAACGCTCGGGAACGTGTTTCGCTAACCGTTGCCTAGCAGTGCGTCACAATATTAACGGCTTAAATCTTTCCTCCCCTCCCCCATATCCTCCATAGCAGGTTTATTCCGTGTGCTCCCCGATGTTTGTTGGTCTGGTTGCTAATCTCACCAGCCATCACGCAGTGACTACACAACGAACTTCCCTAGACTATCCGTTAGAGGGCAGCGTTTTACAGAGTAACACGAATTGTGTTAACAGACATATACTGTCAAGCAGAGTTATGTTAACCTGTATCTCTGTAGTTATCTCTTCTGAAATATTTCAATTTGGTGGGAAGATAATATCAAAGTAGACGCTAGAGAAGTAAGATATTAAATTGGATTAAATTCATCAGGGCAGTAATGGCGCGTTGTTGTGAAAGTGGTTTCGTTAAAGGCATGAAATTTCCTGACTAGCTGAATGACGGTAATCTCTCAATGACTCCTTCGTTGAAGTTAAACAAATATGTAAGCATGGTGGCTAAGTGGGACGTGAAATGTGTAAGAAGTGATATGTGAAGTGTCGTTACCATCCCGTCACGGCAGGTCCGGAGCGCTGTGTGGGTTACCGCGGAAGAGACTTGGAAGCAATGAACGAGTCGAACGGACAATGGCAGGGTGAGCGTGCAGACGTAACTGAGGAACTGGTGCAAAGAGAATCCAGTTTAGAAAGCTCATGGCGCGGTGTACAGGTGCTTGAGTTCTTAAGGAGGTTTCCCTCCCGGTATGGGACACTGTTACCATCTGGCATTATCCAGGTCGATTTTTTTTCCTTTGGCGTTACAGCCCCAATTTGGCCCTTGGCCTACCTCCATGAATCTTTCCGTTTCACTTCGGTTTATTTGATCTTAGGCATTCGGTAGGACCCTTGGGCGGGTGATCAGCTCGTCGCAAGGCCTCTACCTGTACAAAAACAGAAAAACGCGCACACATACACGCAAACACTAAACATCAATGCCCTGAGTGGGATTCGAACCCAGGGTCCCGGTTTGAAAGCAGTGCATGCCTTAGCCCGCTCGGCTACCGTGACCTGCCCAGATTGAATTTATGTAGTTGATATTGTCCATTGTGAAACAGAACTACGGGTTTGAAATAAGTGAATCAGTTCGACGGATAGGGGAACATGTCTGTCTTATTCAAACATTGGATTTAATGTATTGCATTCGGTACTTCGCGATATTGACTTGATGGAAATGGGGAATAACGCGAAAATCCCCAGTGACGATAGCTGATGTCCCGACCGAGATTCGAACCAGTACCTTCCGATTGAAAATTATATGTGTTACCGCCGAAACTTATTTTCCCGGAGGACCATTTTAATCGATGTGGCAGAAACGAGATATACTCGGCTAATGCAAAATGACTTGTACTGCTGTAACGGTACTCGTCTTACTGACTGAGACAGAAGGGCACAGGAGGAACTCGTGTATTGCGATGTTTTTGAGGTTTCGGTAATACAACCCACTTTGTCGGGAAGTGCTGGCGTCCCAATTCGGACTCCAGAATTGACCAGTAGACCGTCTCTTCGCCTTCCACTGTGATGACACATGACCTGTTTGGGGAACCAAAGCCTATCGTATCTTTAAGCGTTCGCCCCTATAAATCATTAAAAATATGACAATTTATTCTGAATATTAAGCATAGTGTACAGTCGAGATTCGTTGCTTAAATGAGGTTACATTTGCCAGATGTTAGATCAGAAGAACAGTAAACTCGCCTTTTTAAACCAGATTATTTCAGTAGGTTACTGGCTGTCATGAATTGTCACGAGTGATAAGTGAAAATGAGCTCCCAATAGAATTGTCTTGGTATTGTGATTCATATTACATCGCTGTAAAGTGTTTTGTACATGTATTTTTGTTCTTGGCATTACAGCCCCAGTGGGCCTAGGCCTACCTCCATGAGCTTCTCCGTTCACTTCGGTTTTTTCTTGATTTTACACATA
Organism: Cryptotermes secundus; assembly: GCF_002891405.2. Classification (NCBI taxonomy): domain Eukaryota; kingdom Metazoa; phylum Arthropoda; class Insecta; order Blattodea; family Kalotermitidae; genus Cryptotermes; species Cryptotermes secundus. The sequence goes on from NW_019744110.1 coordinate 945,188, forward strand.
CGGTAGGACTCCTTGGGCGGGTGATCAGCTCGTCGCAAGGCCTCTAGCTGTACACAAACACAGAGAAACGCACACACAAACTAAACATCCATGCCCTGAGTGGGATTCGAACCCACGTTCCCAGTTTCCAAGCGAGCGAAGAGAGTACATGCCTTAGACCGCTCGGCTACCGTGACCGGCTTTTTGTACATGTAGAGGAATATATTTTCACGTGTCCGAGGTTCCATGACAAATAATTATGGATTCTGGATTAGAAGAAGCTGTTTTATTGGATAACTTGTTTACAGTCACTGCGAAATAGCGTTTTCCAAACGATGCGACCTNTTCTTGATTTTACACATACGGTAGGACTCCTTGGGCGGGTGATCAGCTCGTCGCAAGGCCTCTAGCTGTACACAAACACAGAGAAACGCACACACAAACTAAACATCCATGCCCTGAGTGGGATTCGAACCCACGTTCCCAGTTTCCAAGCGAGCGAAGAGAGTACATGCCTTAGACCGCTCGGCTACCGTGACCGGCGTTTTGTACATGTAGAGGAATATATTTTCACGTGTCCGAGGTTCCATGACAAATAATTCTGGATTAGAAGAAGTTGTTTTATTGGATAACTTGTTTACAGTCACTGCGAAATAGCGTTTTCCAAACGATGCGACCTGAGTAGTCCGTCGACTCTCACGTTTCGTCTTCTGGTTCTTGGCTGAGTTGATTTCTTCTCTGATCGCAGCTCTACTCTGTTCGCCACTGATCTCAATTCCTATCTGGACTTCTCTGATCTCTTATTTTGTACAATCGGACGGACTAGAAGACACCTTGAATAATTTCGTTTCCGTAACTATAGTCTGCGTTGTCTCGGGAAAGTGTTTTCATTTTTATATAACATCTTGATTTTATCTCTAGCTATTGGTTGTTGCGGGGACAACGTTTATTGAGCCGTTGCCCGGCAATGGACGTCTGTATGTGCTGCCTCGGAAACTTGTTTTAACAAGCCGTTGTCTAGCAATGGATGCCCGCTCAGATTTTCTGGCTTTTAGGCGGCACGCCACAATATGATATGACATCGAATAGCGAGTTCATACGCATTTTGTGATTTATGTTTTCTTGATTTTTAGGTAAGTGTTGACGTCACGCTGCTGTCACGAATGTGAGGGGCTGAATCAGTTTGATGCTACGGCTGTGTTGAAGAAAGAAGGAAGGCACCTAAGATGTAAGCAGGCGTTGTTTTTTGCCTTCTGTTACATCTTTATGAGTTGACGTGCTTTAACCGAAATGTGACTGAACCCACATGAACTGCAACATGAGGGAATATTTCACTCTTTAACATTACTTAGCAGAGAGGATGCAATTATCCAGGGCATGGCGTTATTTATATTGCACTTTTCCTTGTACGTTGTAGATCTATTTAGAAACTTTTGTGCACAGAATTACAATTTGCAGATATTTTTATTTAGAAATCGAGGCTCGTTGGCATGAGGGAATAACTACCAGACTGAATAGTTAACATTTATTTAGGAAAGTAAACTTGGAAAAACACGTGCTGAAATGGAGGCAGTCTGCTATATCAGCATTTTGATACGATTATGCATAATGTCCTGAGTCGGGATAGTGTAGTCGGTATAGCAACTGGCTACGGGTTAGACGACCGAGGGGTCGGAGTTCGGGTCCCGGTAAAGTCAAGAATTTTCACTTCTCCGTGTCGTTCAGACCGGCTCTGGGGTCTATCTAACCTCCTATCCAATGGGTACCGGAGGATCTTTCCCGGGAGGGGGGGTAAAGTGGCCGGGCCGTGAAGCTGACCACACCCATTATTGCCGAGGTCAAGAAAACGCCTTCATGTCGTAGTGCTTAATATGCTAAGCACAGGGAAAACTTTGCCTTTACCTTTTCATGCATATTGTCCCGCATAATGACAGCTCATCTGTGCGCGCGCATTCACACACGTGCCACGAAGACAACTATTCGTTTCCTTAGACAGTATTGAAAGTGCAGTGAATGTGCCGTGAAAGGTCTATGTTATCGTGCACCACTTTTCTTCTGTTCCACATAAAATTGCCCAGTCGCGGGCCAAGTTTGAAGTCGATTACAGTGGCGTATGTGTGAGTCAGAAAAGTAATCACTAGCAAAGCGTGCAGTGCGAGTGTTAATGAAACAGAGAACTAGCGACATCTTCATTCAGCTCCAGGGCCGTTGGGGAAGGAACGCATTACGGACTTACGAAAACTTCGAAAAGGAGTACATAGGATTGTGTTAAGAAGAGTGCATTCTTTTAGGTGAGATTCTGTGAGTCCGTCATACTAGAGACTCCTGTGCGAGAATGTCGAGATTTCAGCAAAACGGCGTCACGGCCCCCACGAGTGCAACTTTGTTCCTGTTAAAGTTGAGGGTAACCTCATTTGCTTATCTCTCGCAGTCCCAGATGCCTATTTGTGGGCACTTCTAGAAAGGAAAACATTTCTTGGTGTTGTTGAAAGTCTGTGGGGGCACGTTGTACCGTAGTTGGTTGAGGCACTGTGCTACAAGCCAGAACGTCGCGGGTTCAAGCCCCGGGATTTTTTTTTTCAATTTACCTAATCCTTCCAACCGCACTATGGCCCTGTGGTTGACTCAAACTCTAACA
>NW_019744110.1:947846-948618 GCF_002891405.2 Cryptotermes secundus
CACGGGATTTTTTTTTCAATTTACCTAATCCTTCCAACCGCATTATGGCCCTGTGGTTGACTCAACCTCTAACAGAAATGAGTACCAGGAAGCTTCTTAGGGGGTAAATGGCGGCCGGTGCGTAAGGCTGACAACCTTACCGCCATCTGTGAGCCGAGTGTCTTGAGAAAATGTGAGAGCCTCGACGTCTCACAACCCTGTGAGTCTTCACGGCCTGTTACAGTGAGAGCGCTACCTTAGCTTTTGTCGAGACATCTGTGAAATCAATGCAAAAACATCTGACCTGTACCCTTCGTAACACATAATGCTGCTCTGAGGTGTTTGAAACTTTGAATGGCTTCTTGAACGTGACGGCTTTAACCTTGAGTATGTCGCATAAGTTGCATTTTCGCAGTGTAGAAGTGGTTTATTGATGTAGCAGATATTTCGGGCTGTTCATAGCGCACCAGTCTTACGTCTCATTCATGTCAGAACCCTGATTTTCAGCCTACACAGTCACTAATCCAGCCTCCATTAAAACAAAACCAAGAACCATTCAGGCGGCGGATGTTATGAACCGAGACCTATCAGCGGTCGTAGATCGTCACCCTTAATGGATCCTTGCCTTTCCCTTCCACCTCTCTGACGGTTGCGGACTTTCGTGGTTTCCCTTAGTTTTCCGAATTATAATTTCTAACACCATAAACCGCCGTGGTGGCCGTATTATCGATTGCTGTCGGAACAAGAGTCACGATGCAAGAAGAGAGTGTGTGTGTGGGGGGGGGGGGTGGAG
>NW_019744110.1:948626-977775 GCF_002891405.2 Cryptotermes secundus
GTCTGGGACGGGGTCCACTCAGCCTCGTGAGGATAATTGAGGAACTATTTCAAGGAAATAGCGGCTCCAGTGTAGAAAACCGAAATTAACTGCCGTGGGGATCCGTTGCGCTGACCACGCGACACCCTCTGTCCACTAAAGCTGGCACTTATTTCGCCGCCAAACGGTGGTCGCTCGGTCGATATAGTTCGCTTGCGGATTACAGGCCACGGTTTTTTTGTTTTGTTTTGTTTTTTATGCTCAGAGAACTTGGACATGATTCGTAGCCGGAGTGATGAGATTAGATTGGCCATTTCGTTCAGGGCTGTGCGTTATTTCTACTACATTTTCATAAATTTCAGTATGCATTCACCTTTAAATCAGCACACTTCTGATAACTACATTATAATTTAACTCAGCGTTATCAGTAAAGTTCTGGGCGTGAGCCGTCGAGTTTCCTCAAAAGACGCCAAATTTCTTGCCCATCTGAGGAACTGTCAGCTTCTCAAGGACTGTACTGAATGGAATTTGTTTTATTTGTTCCGCCGTCGGTCAAGCAAGAATAATCCATAACACATTAATCCATATTTTCACAGTAGACTGCGTCTCTTGGCAGTCTTTTTTAAAAACTGTCAGTTAGGTGCATGGTGCTCCTGTTGTAAGACTCAGAAGTGGAATCTGTTGCTGGGATTCGCGCGACATGGTTAAAAGTATCAGAGTTGCGTCTGTGTTTCAGTGCCTGTGGGAACAGAGCGGTATATTATGTTACACCCCTGCGGAAGGGCGGTAGAGTGGAAGATAACTCGGTACATCACTTGTGTGTGCGCTTGCGCGTTCGCCAGGAGGAAACTTGTCCAGAGCCCTTTATCAGCATGGTTACTCCTAAATTATACCACATTCGTGCTCCCATGTTGTGGCTCCCCCCCCACCCCAGCGCTGTGTTTTCACTAGGAATATATCAATTTCTGGAGTCTTCAGGCACTGATGAGTAAGATCTTGAGGATGGCCGGAAGTCAAAGACTTTCCTATCGAATGTAATTGAATTTAGTTTGTGTTCTTTTTAGCTCAGTGTATGTACAGAATGTTACACTGAAATGGCAGCATACTCAACTCCTTACTGCACCGTGTCGTTAATGTGTAGAACTCTATGCAATAAAAAACTCCGTGGCTTGAGTCCGCAAGCGAACTGTACCGACAAAGAGACCGCCGCTTGTCGGGGAAGTTAGTTCCAACTTTAGCGGATAGAGAGTGTCGCGTGGTTAGCGCAACGATTCCCCACGGTCGTTAATCTCTGTTTTCTAGACCGGAGCCGCTGTTTTCTTGAAATAGCTCCACATTTATCCTCACGAGGCTGAGTGGACGTCGTTCCAGACCCATTACTTCTCAGAAAATTTGGTAACGCCGGGAATCGAACCTGGATCTCCGGATCTGTAGCCAGGAACTCTCACCACTATGCAATATTTTTCGCTTTAAAAGGAACGTGGTGTTGATGTAAAAAGAAATATCAATACGTTGTGTGAATGAAGAAGCCTGAATAGCTCAGTCGGTGTAGCGGCTGGCTACGTGCTGGAAGCGAGGTGTTGGAGATCGATTCCCGATAGGGTCAAGAATTTTCACTTCACCTTGTCGTCCAGACCGGCTCTGGGGCCCACCCAGCCTCCTGTCCAGTGGGTACAGTAGACCATTCCCTCGGGGCTAAAGCGGCCGGGGAGTGAAGCTGACCACTCACACCAAACTAGTGCCGAAGTTAAGGAAATGTAGATCTGTACATCCACTCTCCATTCACCTTATTGCCTTAGTGCTTAATTAATTAAGCACGGAGACAACTTTACCTTTTTATGTGAATGTATGTCTGCATTTCTGTTTGCCTATATCTCTGCATTATGTAATATTGCTTGAAAAATAAATAATTCATAATCGCAACGGAATCTTCATATTTTAAAATAAGAGTTGACTAATGTGGAATCTTTTTAGTCTTTTACGCTGTACACGGTGAACAAAACATATTTTAGCCTAAAATGTATTGTTAAATGTAATCAGTTAATAATAAATAAATAAATAATAAATCAAGGGTCAGATGTTGCTAAGAATTTGCGACGAAAAGAGGAAACAGTTTGTAATTCTCGTAACTGAACAACCGATTATTGATGTGGCTGAAGATGAACAGTTTTCCATCACAATTTTGGTGGTAAAACCTTGGAGCCTCAGGCATAATCCGTTTTGCTCTCAAATGTTTTGACAGTGGGTACTTCATTGGAGTAACCAAAATGCATATGCATTAATTTATTTATTTACGCGGTCAGGCCAAATGCATGGATTAGAAGTAAATATCTAATTTAGGGCTGAGGTAGCTGGGCCAGCGCCATAGCACAGGCGAATCAAGCGGATTCCTGGGGCGTCACATTTTGCATCCCCCTTTTGTGCCCTTTATTAAATGTAAATTAACGGTTACTGGTATTTTGTTCGCATCATGACAGTCAGCCTGCAGACACCTGTGTACGTTTTTTTAATGCTAGTGGGGTGGGACTAAGTCCCTTGTACTGCGGCCACTTCTGGCTTGTTGTACCAGCCCCAAAAGATAGGTGAGGGTTATTGTGGAGCAATTGATGGAATGAAGATTGGCAGGGGAACCGAAGTACTAGGAGAAAACCTGCCCCAGCGCCACTTTGTCTACCACAAATCCCACTTGACCAGACCCGGGATCGAACCCGGACCGCTGCGGTGGGAAGCCAGCGACTAACCGCTTCAGCTATGGCGCGGCCCCACATATGTATGTTACGCAGTAATGGATACTGAACGTACGGAGCCGATGACGATTTTGTTCGCAGCGTTTGGAAATTCCATATTATTTCTGATAAAGCTTTGAGAAAGACGATGAAAAATGTAGTGATATCATGATGGCTGGTCGAGCCTGTCACACACCTTCGAAGCGATGATAGATGAGTATGGAGCATTGGCAGTGGAAAACCGACATGCTCAGAGAGAAGAATGTACCCCACAGCCCTGTTTGCCACAAATTCCCTACGGTCTCCTCAGGTCTGAACTCGCTTGAGTATGGAAATGCGGAATCGGTACGGATTACACTTTAATTTGCGTGCTTGATGACGTTTCATCACATTAGTAAGTGAACTTTGTATCTCTTCCGTGTTCTTCAAACTCTTGGACTTTGCGAATGCCAAGCTGTTAGTCGCCGGCTTCCACCGAGGCCGCCTGGGTTCGAGCCTAGGTCAGGTCATGTGGGATTGGTAGTAGAAAAGTAGCATTGGAGCAGGTTTCTTCCGAGTACTTCGGTTTCCCTTGCCATTTCTCATTCCATCTGCTGATCTACACTCATCAGATATCACCCGGGGCTGGTTCAATAGGCCAGTTAGTGGTCGATGTACCAAGTGAACTCAGTCTCACCCCACCCCAAGAAACTGACTAACGAATGATAGAATAATTGGTAATTATAATTACGAAAGACAAGTCTGTCCAATGTGACTATTTCAGTTATCTTACTTGATGATTCACTAGCCTTACATGTTTCGATCCATTTGGATCATCTTCAGAGGCACCAAACACTTTTTAGAAACCACTATCACAACAGTTGTCAATCAAATACACATGTAATGTCCAAGTACACAATGCTCCATCTATCACTCACAGCAGCCCTTCTGGTTGTAGAAATATTTAAAGTTGTTTTAAAGTTTTAAAAACTTCGTTAAAAATTAAAATGCATAAACCATACGGTTCGTGTCAATAACCCCTGTCGTCCCTCTTCAAGGTGGCCGATGCTGTGCCTCCTATGTAACTTGATTAGGGAGATTCTTAATATTGTCAGTTATGATTTCTTTTTACAACTTTAAATATTTCCATAACCAGAAAGGCTGCTGTGAGTGATAGATGGAACTTTGTGTACTTGGACATTACATGTGTATTTGATATGACAACTGTTGTGATAGTGGTTTCTAAAAGTGTCTGGTGCCCCTGAAGATGATCCAAATGGATCGAAACATGTAAGGCTAGTGAATCATCAAGTGAGAAAACTGAAATAGTCACATTGGACGGACTTGTCTTTCGTAATTATAACTGTTAGTGTGACGGACCAAAATGAAACAAATCAAATAATTGGTAAGTATTGTCTATTCTAGTTATGCCCTTAAGGTCCAGTAAGAATTATAGAACTGGCATTTTCTGACCTCAGTATAGTGGGACAGACTGGGAAGACCAAGGCGTAAGTGGGTGGATAATATTAAAACGGATCTTAGAGAGATAGAACGGTATGGATTGAATTGATCTGGCTCAGAATAGGTACCAGTGGAGAGCTCTTGTGAACACGGCAAAGAACCTTCGGGTTCCATAAAATGGTGGCAAATTCTTGAGTAGCTGCAGAATTAGCGCCTCCTCCAGAGGCTCAGTTCCATGAGTAAGTAAGTAAGCCCGTATAATGGCACAGACCATTGGGTTTTCTGCATGATACCTTGCCCTTTCTTGGCTTGAAGTTGGCAGTAGTGATCTCAGCAGGAGCTGTAGTTTGGGGTCCTTCACTTCACCGGGATTCCTCACTGATGTTGCAGATTTGATGTGTCTCCCGATCCGGTGAACCGCCGATTCTATTACCGACCTGCCAGTATTACCAACATACAGGTAGCATGATTTTCCCACAGCAGAAATCATGCCGTTCCACGGTCATCTTGTGCATTACAAAGCACCCTTCAATGCAGGTGGTTGTGTGGCGCATTGCGTCACATTTCAGACGATCCATTTTTTTTAAACATGAAGGACCATATACGGAAAGTAGGTGCATGCCGAAAGTGACATATCCATTCTGAGCCATATTGGTGACTGATTCGTCCACTTCATAGAGCACAGCCCTAGAGAAACCTATAGTCACCCATCTCGTCAAGAAATTCCCCACATCTTATGGAACCCACTGATTTCTTGCTATGTACACAAGAGCTCACCACTGAACCCCGCTCTGTATAAGATTAACCTAGTCCACTCCCTCACGTTCTATTAGAATATTCTTCCATCCATCTCTATCTCCTGAATTGTCTTTCCCTTCAAGTTTCACATTTTGGAACGTCAGTGAAATGATTTCCTAATCTATACTTGCTTCCATGGGTGAAGCTTCATTTCACATTAATGACGGCCGCGCCATAGCTCAAGCGGTTAGTCGCTGGCTTCCCACCGCGGCGGGGTCTGCTCAAGTGGGATTTGTCGTGGACAAAGTGGCGCTGGTGCAGGTTTTCTCCGAGTACTTCGGTTTTCGTTGCCAATCTTCATTCCACCAATTGCTCCACAATCACCCTCATCTGTTATCTGGAGCTGGTACAATAGGCCAGAAGTGGCCGCAGTGCAAGAGACTTAGTCCCACCCCACTAGCAATAAAAAATACTTAATTATGGAGCTGAGCCGTTCTTGAGGAGAAACCAAATCTGCAACTACTCAAGAAATTCCCAGCATTTTATGGAACCCGAAGGTTCTTCACCATGTTCACAAGAGCCCTCCGCTGGTCCCTATCCCGAGGCAGAGCAATCCAATCCATAACATCCCATCCTATCTCTCTAAGATCCATTTTAATATTGTCAACCCACCTGCACCTTGGTCTTCCCAGTAGTCTCTTTCCTTCTGCCTTTCCTACTAATATCCTATATGCATTTTTCTCCTCCCCCATTCGTGCTACATGTCCTGCCCGCCTCATCCTCCTTGACTTGATCATTCTAATTATAGTTTGAGAAGAGTACAAGTTATGTCCCGAAAATGCACACAAAGCCTCGATTTCCTGATGTATAGCAAAATAAATTGAGTTTTGCTGGCGAATACTTGGAAATATTTTTTGGACAGTAGATTTTGTCCCGGAAAGAGAATACGAAACTTACAATTCCTTTTCAAGTGTGATCAATATTTCCTCTAAGGCTGAAGGGTCGCTTAACTGCTAAGTGCATTCTTTTTTCTTTCGCTTTTTCTCTCGCTGTCTCTTTAAGTAATGACATTGTGTTTCGTCATTAACAGATTTCCTCCGCCTTTCGTTGTTTTACATCTTAAGATGAAGTGGGGAAAGCTAATTCGTTGGCTGAATCTCTTCTTGCTTTTACATCACGAACTCACCCGCCGCCATTGCCGCTGTTCCGCTGACATACCTGTGCTTTTAAATTGTGTAATGTGATCTGTAAAATGAACTGGATTTATAACTTCCCGCCAGCGAAGCGGAATGCTGTGGATACGGCTGTTCTGCGCCCAATTAACTATTGGAAATTGAAGAGCAACAGCGTCCCTCGCGTTTTCAATTATCAGTAAGTTGCAATGTGGTTTTTAATTAGGACATGCGGTGTGTACTAGGAACGTCCATTTCATGCTTCTCGTTTCAATTTTGATTTTGGCAACGATTATAAATTGAGTGGAGTGTGTCGTGTTGGAGGTTTCGTGCGTAATTTTTTTCTCTCGACGTGTTGGCTGCAGGCCTGTTGTACTGCAGGCAGCGTTTCGCGGCATCCACCACGATAATTCTAACGACAATAGCAATCGAAGTCCATTAGCGGATAGGAGTACACTTCTGTTCACTTCTGTTCACTTCTTCGCAATTAGACATGCATCATACACTAATCTGCATCACGGTTTTCCAAGACACTGCCTGCCGTCTAAGAAGTTTCTTTGTCCAGTGGTTTCATGCGCGTTTCTTGATCTCATTTTCAGAATAGTATATTTATCTTGTAATTCTTGGCTTTCATATATATCGAAAGAAGAGTATAAATCAAAATCCCATCTTTTGTAGTCCTCTTTCTGCGTATTTTCCATGTCGTTGAAGTCCGCGTATTTACTTCACATTTTCTACCGTCATATCTCGATAATGAAAACGGAAGGTTAAATGCTGAATTAGTGAAAAATTATTTAATTTCTAACCATATCAATTTTCTTACCTTGGGCCCTGGTCTCTGATGTTTTCATTTTCATTTTACAGACGATAGGATTCCTTGGACGAGTGATTAGCTCGTTGCAAGGCCTCTACCTGAACACAGGACAACACAAACAGAATAAACACGTACCCAGACATTCATGCCTTGTGTGGCATTCGAACCCACGGTCCAGGCTTCCGAGCGAGCGAAGACAGTACATGCCGTAGACCGCTCGGCTGCCGTGACCGGCACCATATCAAAGTTGTAGTGGCCATTTATGCCAGCTGTGGGTCTTGATAGAATTGTCACCAGACATGAAGTATTTAGTGCTATAGGAAATTGTTTTCTGTTTAAATATACCGCCTCGAGAGAAGGCGAACATTATAGGGCAAAGTTTCCAATATCGTACAAGCCGGAAGGTCGCGGGTTCAAGTTCCGATTAGGTCATTCGATTTTTTTTATTTGACCTAATCCTTCCGGCCGCACTATGGCCCCTGGGGTTGACTGAGCGTCTAACCGAAATGAGTACCAGGAATTAATTAATAATTTTCATGGGGAGTAAAGCGCGGCCGGCGCGTAAGGCTGACAACCTTACCGCCATCTTTGAGCCGATTGTCTAGATAATGTGGGACCCTCGACGTCTCACAACCTTATGGGCCTTCACGGCCTGGTACAGGGGTAGCGAGTTTCATGGTAAATTGCTAATTTACTGAAAAGATTTTTGCTTGGATGACAGCATAACACAACACGCACGGACTACAATCTGTCAAACCGAACGCTGAGGTTGGTCTGAGTATTACATTGAATAGAAAACATAGATTTCTCGATTACTGAATAACGGAATATACTGTAAGGTCGTCATGTATGTTTCGTTGATATTGTCCCGTGTAGGGGGCTATCCGTGACTGATACTGTGAGTTCTAGATTTGATTGATTGGATTTATTAGGCGTCTCTGTCACAGTTTCACTTCATTACAACAGTTCACATATTTGACTCATTCTGGCTAACGAATCTCTCGCTGTTGTCTGGACCTTGCACTAGCCTCCAGTCTTCTCTTCTTTAGCCTTCTGTAGTTTTCTATCGTGTTCTCTCCCAGAGGTAGGTTTTAGTCGAACTGTGTGGAGATCACCTTCTTCAACAGTAGAGTTCTCGCGTTCCTAGCCGTTACTCTGTTTTGACGGGTTCGTTGCCTTGTGAACAAGCCGTTACTTGGGAATCGACGTCTCCCTATGCAATGCATTGCTTCTTCAGTCGTATTCGTTGCTGTGGAAACGTGTTCCCACAATTCGCCGTCCAGCAGCGGCGCCTTCCGTGTTGCCACGGGAACGTGCTCAGCGAAGCCCCGCCCAGCAAATGGGCAGATTTCAACTTTCAGGCGTCATGTCACAGTATTGCTGCACTATATATCGTGTGCGAATATCCGCAAATCCGACGGAAGTAGGAGCTAAAACATTGTCATATTCGTATAAGGATTGAAGAACTTGATGATCTACACGTTCTGGTTTAACGGGGGACCCGCTACGCTACAGTGAGTCATGATAGCGCAGTCGGTATAGCGACTGCCTACGGACTGGAAGATCCAGGGGTCGGAGTTCGAATTCCCGGTTGGGTCAAGAATTTTCTCTTCTCCATATCGTCCAGACTGGCTCTGGGGCCCACCAAACCTATCCAGTGGGTACCGGAGGCTCTTTCCCCAAGGGTAAAGCGGCCGGGGCGTGAAGCTGACCGCTCGCCTGCAACTAGTTCCGAGGTCAAGAAAATGTGGATCTATACATCCATTCCATACGCCGTCATGGCGTCGCAACTGCTACTGCAGTTACCATCACACAACTGTTCTCTATCAATTCATGATATGGTTCGGTCCAGATAGGTCATCATGTTTTATACTAGCACTGTAGTTATGTAGTCCGTCGTCATTGTGTATTTCCTCAAGAATCACCAGACGAAGGCCTGTCTGAACCGAAGCATATTGTGGATTGATTAATAGAAAGCGTTTGTGTGACAATCCATTTTCATTTATAAGCACCACAAACAGGATGCAGCACTACGGCAAATCGGTGTGTTTGAAAACCGGCCGGTCGTCCCTCTGCCGCTTAGCAGTCTCACCAAGCAGTTCTGCTTTAGGTCGTTTCATTTCTTTACAGACGTCTGTAGTGTCGACGCCCGGCCTGGTCCCCGTTAGCAACCAGTGCTGAGGCCTTATTGCAAAAGACAACTTTCTCTTAATTCCAGCAGTTCCATTGCAGTTCTTGTGATGTATTGCCATTTCACACAAGAAGATAGTGTCCAACTGCGGGAGTTGAAGGTATACTCCATTTGGGGTGGCACATACTTTCAAAGAGCTTTCTTGTGTTTTTACATTCCTCATGTTCGTTATTTATTTGTTGAAAGTGTTTACAAATCTAACGTTTACAGCGCTTAGATGTAGGAAGTTTTTCAGATGTTTCTGTTCACAAGAGGTTCATTTTTTTTCAACTTGCGTTTAGTTAAATATAACATCTCAAAGGCATTTCAAGTCAGGTCTTTGTGAAGGTGTACGTTTATGATGTCTCCCCCGCCGGTCACGGTAACCGAGCGGTCTAAGGCATGCACTGTCTTCGCGGGTTCGAATCTCACTCAGGGCATGGATGTTTAGTGTGTGTGTGTGCGTGCGCGTGCGTTTTCTTTGTGTGCACGTAGAGGCCTTGCGACCAGCTGCTCACCCGCGCAAGGAGTCCTACCGAATGTATAAGGTCTAGTAAACCGAAGTGAAAGGGCCGCGCCATAGCTCAAGCGGTTAGTCGCTGGATTCCTGCCTCGGCGGCCGGGGTTCGATCCCGGGTCTGGTCAAGTGGGATTTGTGTGGAAAATATGGCGCTGGGGCAGGTTTTCTCCGAGTACTTCGGTTTCCCCTGCCAGTCTTCATTCCTCCAATTGCTCCACAATCACTCTCACCTGTCATCTGGGGCTGGTACAATAGGCCAGAAGTGGCCGTAGTACAAGGGACTTAGTCCCACCCCACTAACAGTAAAAAAAAAAAACGAAGTGAAACAGAGGGTTTCATAGAGGTAGGCCAAGACCGAAATTGGGGCTGTAGCGCTAAAGGAAAAGACTGTGTTTCCCAACGAGTGCGTGAAGTAAGATGACTTCATGCACGTATTTTTCTCTGTATAGCCATGATGTGCAATATGAATTACTCTGCTTCTTGAGCAGGAGATGCTGATGGCGTATGTGCTGTTTCGTATGCCTGAATATTGATCAGTGCACCAGTTGCGCAGCATACCAATTTGTTCGGCCGTTCACCGTGACACATAATTCGATTTCTGCTCCCCGTACTCCATCTATTATTACGATCAGCTACACTCGGCGAGATCTGCTGCCGTTCGTGACTTTATATCATTACGGTTATGGAGACACGAAACTGGGTAGCTCAGTGAGTATAGTGACTGCCTACCAGCTGAGCAATCGATATCGGTTGTTGGCAAGGTCTTTCTTTCGCTACCTGCTCAAGACAGGCTTAATAGCCCCCTCAGCCTCCTGTCCACATGTAGCGGAAGCTCCCACCGGTTTAACGCGGGGGGGGGGAGGTTGAAACTGGTCGATCACCGCAATCTAGTGCCGAAGCTAAGAATGAGTGACGCTATAGGTTTTTCCCACTCCCTCGCATGTCTTCACGGTGATGCGCTTAATTAAGCACGGCTTTGCTTTCCTTAACCTTTATGGAAACGCGGTGACATTAGGAAACTGGGCCGATTCTATGTAGTTCATGAGTTTCCATGACAAAATCAATACGCCTGTGTTCAGCATATCAGCCTTGTCCCTCCATGGCTTGTCAAATAACAAGTAACCAGGCTAATCTCACGTTAACGCGTGCAGAAAGTGTAGGACATTATATGTTGTTATTGGTATACCTCTGATACAGGAAGAGGACTGTCGATAGCGGCTGTCAGTCTCGCCAGCCAGAAGGCAAGTTCTGTCTCCTTAAATTAAGTGTGCTTCTGCACTAATGTGAATTTATATAAACACGCAAGCAAAATACAACGTGAAACAATTTATTTAGCCAGATTCTATGGAATTTTGATCTCGTGGAATAAAAATAAGCATTCTAAACATGATGGTAACTTGGGGTTTAATTTCATAATGCATGCAGTTTTCAACTGTAAAACATGTTTGCTCCTGATGATGGAAGTAAGATCCGAAACGTGTCCAGCAAAATTTCAGTGGTACATATAGACGTATTTGGTTAGGCCTAGAATATTATGTAACAGCGGTGTGGTTTCTGGTATTTAAGGACAAATTTACTTCAGTTGGACGTTCACGTGATCTTGTTTCTTCTTTTATAAATTTGAACATACTGATTCAGTTTGCTGTATACCAACTTTTTAAGAGTGAATAAGATTGTTGTGGATTGATTGTGTTATGTTCAAAGACTGCATGTGACCATCCTAAGGTAAGCCTTCAAGATTTATATGATGTTTTATAATAGCGTCAAATTTCTGTTCCGTGGCCATATTGATGGAATTTTTACATTTTTAATTACTTGCTGCCTTCTGATATTAAAATCTACTGATTGTACGTTGCCGAACGCCTATGTGGTCTACTGGTCAGCATTCGATTGCCGGCGCTACCAGATTTTTTTTTCTGAGAAGTAGTGGGTCTAGAACGGGGTCCACTCAGCCTCGTGGTAACTGAGGGGCTATTTCAAGGAAATAGCGGCTCCGGTGTACAAAACCGAAATTAACGGCCGTGGGGATTCGTTGCGCTGACCATGCGACACCCTTTATCTGCAAAAGTTGGCACTAAACTTCGCTGACAAGCGGCGGTCGCTTGGTCGGTATAGTTCGCTTGCGGACTAAAACCACAGAGTTTGTTTTGTTTGATCTTACGTTGCCGATCCGAAGCTGACGCGTTCTCTCCACTCGCTCAGCTTAGAGATCCGCACGCCTTCTGATGAGCATTAATGGCCGACCCGAATATAGTTTCCACTTTCAGATTCAGTTACAGAGATTCTGACCGTTGGCTTGAATGCTGCCAGGTATGTTCCACGACCCTCCAGCCTGCTGCTACGCAGTCCGCACCATTGCCGTGTAGAGCAGTGGGTCTTTACCTTTGTCAGATCGCGGCCCGGTAAATTCTTTTTTCTATAAGACGATGGCACGGTACTGGGCCGCGGCCCGGCTGTTGAGGAACACTGGTCTAGAGCAAACAGGTGTCTGCTGTTGATTGTTCAGTCGATCTGATTGTTTCCCGTGAGGCACTTGAGCCCATGCACACTGGGCTGTATGAACCAAGCAATTTCACGTGCATTTTGTGACTACATCATAGTTTCTGCGTGATCATGAAGCAGTTCATTGCTAATGCATGAGTGACTACAGGTCTGCCCTTGCCCTTCAAGTTCCAGAAGCTCCATGTCCTTTGGGCATCAAACGAAAACGTACGATAATGCGAAACATTGCTGTCATTGTTTCTTAACAGCGATTTATCGCAAATCGGCTTTCAGTTGCCTCTAAGAACCACGGAAAATGTTAATATGACATGTTATAAGTTTCTTAAATTTGCGAAGTTTGTTGACACTCGAGGCTTCGTAAATTACTACGAAGTGTGCTTCCATCCTATTGAATTAATGGGGAAAGCCTGTATTTCCAAACGTTTTACAAACCTTTTCGTGAACAGCCGGTGCTCTTAGTATTATTTGCACATACAAGTAGAGATATTTGAATGAAAAATTAAACAAACTCCGTGGCCTGTAGTCTGCAAGCGAACTATACCGACCGAGCAACCGCCGCTTGTCGGCGAAGTTGGTACCAACTTTTGTGGATAGAAGGCGTCGCGTGGTCAGCGCAAAGGATCCCAACGGCCGTTAATTTCGGTTTTCTAGACCGGAGCCGCTATTTCCTTGAAATAGTTCCTCAATTATCCTGACGAAGCTGAGTGGATTCCATTCCAGACCCTCTACTCCTCAGAAAATCTGGTAGCGCCGAGAATCGAACCTGGACCTCTGGATCTGTAGACATGAACTCTAACCAATAGACCACAGAGGCGGTGTTTGAATGAACAATTGGTACTTTTTATTCGTGACGGTACATTTGAGTATCGGAAATTCAATGTAAGAATTGCATTTCTTCCCTTTGGTCTGAAGTATTGTATAAAGAGTGAAAAGTAAATACGTTGCGGGTTGTGTTCGTAGGCGCACACACGTACTCGGTCTGTTGCTACGACTCTGAAATGGCTCCTCTGGCAGGTACTTCTTCCTTTTCTTGTGAACGGATTGTCTGTGAAGGAAGCAGTGATATACGGCTCGTATAGCTGCTGCTTGTATTTTTGTTTTGATGGCAGCATTAGCGTATAGGGACAGCGAAGACAAAATGCGTGCCAGGATACCCAATGGGGCATGAAGCTCCGGCCATAAACTTGGTTGGAATCCGATATGTGTCAAGTGCTGTGTGTGTGCGCACGTCTAGGTGCGGAGAGGAGCAGTTTCTCTTTCTGTGCTTTCCATTCAAAGTTGGCAGATTTATTAATTGCGTATCCTGTGTTTATAGCCTACACAACCGTTCTCGTGCACTGACTTTAGTCGTTTGATGCAGCTACTTCTATGGCTGCTGTCTGCTTTGCGGTGTAGTGTTTAGTGCTCATGCTACATATACTGGAGGACCCGATTCGAATCTACGTCGATCCCGACGTACTGGAGTTTTTCATGATTTTTCGTACCCTCCGCGTAACACTGATGTGGCATTCGTATATAAAACAGCCTAACAAACTCGTTATCCTTCATAGGCCGAATCTTGACATTACATCGTAAAATAAGAGCCAACAGTTTTCGTACGAGTAGTTATATATATATATCGCAGTTCTTTTCCCCTCTTGCTCTTACTTTGGAGCGTAGTGCAGATTCCTCAGTTTCAGTGATCATTTTTGCAGACTGTAGGACTCCTTGGACGAGTGATCAGCCCGTCGCAAGGCCCCTACCTAAACAAAGGACAGCACAAACAATAAAGGCATACACACACCAATCATCCATGCCGTGTGTTGGATTCGAACCCACTATCCCGGCTTCTGAGCGAGCGAAGACAGTACTTGCCTTAGACCGCTCGGCTATCATGACCGACTTATCGCAGTTAGTAACTGATTATTCCGTTAACGTTTCGAAAAGTTTTGGCGTTTGCGCATGTATCGCTGTTTTGTACAGGGTATATTCACTTATCCGACAAAGCAACAGCGACTTTGCTAAATTTTTATTTTGATGTTTTGGGACCCACTACAAAATTCTGAGTTCTGGATAAAGTCCGATAGAAAAAAGAAAGGCTACATAGTATGTGTTGTCAGGAAAGGGGAGAAATGCAAGACGAGTGGCGAGCTGTAGAACCCCCAATAATGACAAGGTATTTTGGGATTCCCTCTGTGCCTTGAAACGCTTTAGATGATGCATATACTAGAACATTAATTGGAAGAGACGGGAAACGGAGCATCGTGTGCAGATGCAGATTATCCGGGACTGCATCTCCTTTATATTGCTTAGCCATTTACCACAATTTTTATTTCATTACGTAGAAATGTCTGTGTCTCTTGATACGTATTTCGGTAGGACTCCGTGGTTGAGGGGCTGGTGCACCGTAAAGCGGC
Organism: Cryptotermes secundus; assembly: GCF_002891405.2. Classification (NCBI taxonomy): domain Eukaryota; kingdom Metazoa; phylum Arthropoda; class Insecta; order Blattodea; family Kalotermitidae; genus Cryptotermes; species Cryptotermes secundus. Next base: position 963,084 of record NW_019744110.1, read on the forward strand.
TCATACACGTACGAGTCTGGCTCGCGAGTCCGGCTCGGCGAGGAGCCGGGCTCGGATTAATTTAACCACACACGTATGAGCCTGGCGACCCACCCACGGACGAGTTTGATTCATTGGAACCCGAACCGAGTCGGACTCGCAGGCCAGACTCTTACGTGTATGAGCCCCCTAAGGTTTCTGCCTGTGTGTAGGACAGTACAGAATAATGTGAACACGCTCAGACGGATTCCTTGAGTACTGTATACTGTGTGTGTGTGTGTGTGTGTGGCTACTGAGGTCCGCCGCAATCTGTCGTTGCTAATTAGCAACTATAAGTTTGTAGTTAAGCATCTACTTTTACTGTGTCTGCTCCAATGCAGTTCACGACGCTTAGGCGGGCAGACGGGTCTAGTTTGGAAGATTGCTCATGTCCTTTGACTCTCCTCACACGGCTTGTGTGTGACAGTTGGGCGCCATAACGAGAAGCTGTATCATTGGGGTATGTACACATCGCGATGTTTTTTTTTCTCCTATTCGCCGCCGCTTTGGAACACGGCTGATTTCCCAGTTTCATGATCATTTTACAGAGGGTAGGACTCCGTGGACGGTTGATCAGCTCGTCGCGAGGCCTCTACCTAAACAGAAGACAACAAAAACACAGAATAAACACATACATCAATCATCTATGCCTTGTGTGGGATTCGGACTTACGATCCCGGCTTCCGAGAGAGCGAAGACATTGCATGCCTCAGACCGCTCGGCTACCGTGGCCGGCCATCGCGATGTTTAGTAGTTCTGAATACGGGACGGATTGGGCAGTCACTCTCGATTGTTGGGGGAGGGAGGGATATTTAGACTGATATTAAGACGCCGTTCATACTGTTTTGATTTGGCTGAATCGTGAAATCTGGACTGTCACTCCAGGAACTGCAGTATTTTTCGCAGCTTATATGTGTTTGTTTTTGTGGCATGATTGTTCAAATACGGCAAAGTCCGAGGATAAAAATTCTGAAGTTTGCTGCGGAGGAGAGCTGAGCGTCCTATGCCCATGCAGGGGTTCCAGTTTCGCTCTGACAATCTTAATTGTATATTCGTTGTGCGTTCTTTACTCACAGTGCATACATATGTTGTCTTTCCCGCTTGTTTCATATCAGAAACTACACGAAGTTTCCCCCCCCCCACGGCGCTAGAGTCCCAGTTTGGGCCTTGGTCTACGTCCATGAAACTCTCCGTTTTTCACTTCAGTTTACTAGATCTTAGACATTCAGTCGGACTCCTTGGGTGGGTATATAATCAGCTGTCGCAAGCCTTCTCCACCTGTACACAAACACAGAAAATCCATGCCCTAGTGGGATTCGAACCCACGATACCTGCTTTCGAGCGAGCGAAGACAGTGCATGCTTTAGACCGCTCGGCTGCCGTGACCGGCTACACTAGGAATTACGATAAAAAATTTGTTAGGCGTTATAATGAGTAGCTTAAATTTGTTCCATAACTGTCAAACGTCAAACTTCTCCGTTACACGAAGTTGAAATCGAACTGCCTAAATATTCTCAAAAAGTGGCCCTTCACGTAGTCAATTTGTTCATGCCTTAAGATAGACGTAATCAAATGTTTGTGGCGAGCTCTGTCTCTTTGCAATAAGATAGGTTTGTAATAGTGTCGGCACTGTTAAAACCCGAATTGAATTCCGTCAGTAATTTTGTTCACCCCTGTATGAGGTCTACCTTCTTTGAAAAAGTCCGAAAATTTCGTGAACAGAAAACCAAGACGATAAATTGTACACTTCCGGAATTTGTGTATACGAGAAACCTTCGTCGTTGTCAGATATTCTGGTGTTTGTTATTGAATGTGCGTTATAAATTTATTTACTATGTAATAGACAATTTGGAATGCAGCTCTAAATTGGTTGTAGGAAGCTTAACATGAGTAAGAAGCTATGGAAAGTTTTGATGTTAATTTTAGTAAATTTAAAAGAAATCAAGGTTCATCAGTTGCAGAACATGAATGACGTCTGGGTGACTGCTCTTCAGGTTTCACACAGTTGCCATTGAATTACTTTTTCTTCACGTTACGATTTTCTTGCCGTGGTGAAAGTAAAGTCTATCTAGAGAAATCTTTTACGAATGGGGCGACCGTATATTTCGTAAGTCCGGACCACGCTTTAAGCAAGAAAGGGAAGATGGGAGAAGCGAAATGGAGAAGACCAGGGAGAGGAATATTTATATGCTGAAAACTGGTGACATTTGTTCTTTAAAATAAAGAACGAGGGCAGTATCACCGAACAGGTTGGTCTACAGACTTGTATTCGGTAGGTACTTGGTTAGAATATAGGCCAGGGCACCGGCTGTGTTGACGGAGGTTTTACATAGTTTCCCTCAATCTTCGGACAGATGCTAGGATAGCACCTCAATTACTCAAGTACGTTCCAAATCCTTGGGGCCGCGTCATAGCTCAAGCGGTTAGTCGCTGGCTTCCCACCGCGGCGGCCCGTGTTCGATCCCGGGTCTGGTCAAGTGGGATTTGTGGTGGACATAGTGGCGCTGGGGCGGGTTTTCTCCGAGTACTTTGGTTTCCCCTGCCAATCTTCATTCCACCAATTGCTCCACATTCACTCTCACCTATCATCTGGGGCTGGTACAATAGGCCAGAAGTCGCCGCAGTACAAGGGACTTAGTCCCACCCCACTAGCAATAAAAATCCTTCCAAATCTTTTATAATTCATGTCATCAGATCACGGTGCTGAAAGCGCTGTTAAATAACCTACGATGAAAGTAATCCCGTAGTGACCCTCGTCCTCCCGTTGTATTTCGTGTTCTCTAGTCCCACACCACTGGTACATCTCTGGCCGATATATCTACAGTATTATTAACTTGTTGCACTGTAACACGGCATAACAATCTGCACCATCATCCTCGAAACTGATTTTAATGGTGAATAGAAAAGCAAGGCTGGAAACATTCCAGGGGCTCTTCTGGGGCGCCATACTTGTGTCAGTTTCCCCTGTAGCATTGTGCCTGGTAGCCAGACACTTGAGTGCATTTGATTGTCATATGAACCTGATTAGAATGTCTGAGTATATTAATCCAGAATTTTGCAGCGTTCGCATTCTGCCAGTTGAAATTCTACATATATATATTTATAGTACAGAATTGTGATAGCTCTGTCGGTATGGCGACTGGAGANGACTACCTGGGGGTCGGAGTTCGAGTCCCGGTAGGGTGAAGAATTTTCTCCTCTCCACGTCGTCCAGATCGGCTCCGGGGTTCACCCAACACCCTACTCAATGGGTACCCGGGGGTCTTTCCCTGGGAGTAAAGCGGCAGGTGTATGAAGCTGACCATTCACCTCCAACTAGTGCCGATACCAAGGAAATGTGGATCTGTACATCCACTCCCTCATACTCCTTCATGGCATAGTTCTTAATTAGTTAAGCACAGGTACAGTTTTACCTGTACCTAACAGAATTTTTCAGAGTTCATCAGAATTTATGGATATACGCACTGACCAACATTCACATCTCTTTCGATCAGGATCCTTTAAAATGTCAGCATTTTTCCATTCCTGGCAAATGTAAAGGCTCGTCGATTCGATTTAAACTCTTATGTACCATCGGATATTCCCAGTGGCTTCAGACAGGTAACGTAGTAGTCACATGACTGAAGAACGCGTGTGGGTAAACTGATTACATTATTTATTTGTGATTCCTTTGATCCCTAGTTCTAACGAGAACGAATTTCAGCGCCTTCTATTCATAGGTTTTATTTTCAAGTCGGTGCAAGGACCCAGCCTTGCCAAGGTCAAATTAGCGTCTTCATTTTGATCGCATAGATCACACTGAAGCGGTAATTTTATATGAACATTTCTACAGCCACCTGCTCACTCTTGTTCCTCGCTGGAGAATTTTTTTCTACCCTGAAGTTGGAGGCGATACGTTCCTCCGAAACGTCGGTTCGTACAAGATCTACACGGCGGCACATCCAAGAAGACGGCATTCTTCATAGTCACTGCCGTGAAAACCTCAAATCTTACAGATCAGATCCGGTTTGCAGCTGCTACTTCGTCGTTATGAAATTCATTTGTTTCCAGCGGACTTCTGTGTGAAGCTTAGATGAATTTTCGGCATAATTCAAGGTGTAATCTTCATCGCTCCTTGGAACTGGAAGCCGCTGAGAGGGAGTGAGGGATCGCGCGCTTACAGAATCAATAGTCGTATTTTGAGACCGGCCGAGCTGGAAGTGTGTCAGCTCGCACAATAGAGAGGCAAATACTAGAGAGGTGAGGCTTTGTCGCCCGAAGCCGAGGCCTCAATGTGAATAACGTCATAGCAGTGTAAGTCCATTGATTCTGTGGTATTATATATAGATGTTTAGTGGGACCATCGGCGAAACTTCTCAGTAGAGAAACGGCAACTCAGACGTGTGGGGTGACAGAACTAGGAAGAGCAGATTCCACTGGTGTGACCACATTTTGTGAACTATTGAAATGTATGGAAATGCGTGGGAGCGGCGACAGATGCATGCAGAGTTATGGTTGCAAGGTCTGAAAGGAGAGACCCCTTGAAAGGCTTAGGCGTAATTTGGAGAATTATATTAAAATTGATCTTTAAAAAAGAGGATTTGAATTGAACTAATTTTAATTCAGAGCGTCGCGGCCACCGGTTGAGAAACGCTGCAATGTGCAGTAAAAAGATCAGTGTAGTCCATTAGTTATGCTGAGACGCTGAAAGATTCGTAGTCATAATTTATATGCAAGATGTCTGCTTCATTTCAAGTGTAAAACATACATTAAAATGCCGAATTACATGGGATAATTTTTGTATTTTTTTAATTTTCGGTCCTTCCACCTACAAGAGTCCACAGATGAGTTATATAATACGCAGGTTCTCTGAAGCGAGTGTTGGTTTGAATTGAGAATGGAAAATAGGTCTCCAAAAAGCAAGGATTACTGTCGAGTTTTGCTAGTAATTTGCAATATCATCTCTTCTGAATGTGATTTTAATGCTGTGTATTAATGTACTTAATTAGTTTACATCTGTGTAGATATGCAGAACTTGATTGTACATCGCTTCCACTTTGAAGATGTCAATAATATGCACTTAACCACATTATGCACACACCATTAATAATTTCGGGGCACGCGGTACCGTAGTTGGGTGAGGCACTATGCTACAAGCCGGAATGTCGCGGGTAGGAGTCAAATGATGTGAATTTTTTTCAATTTACCTTATCCTTCCAGCCTCACTATGGCCCTGGGGTCGACTCAGCCTCTAACAAAAATGATTACCAAGCATTTTCCTGGGGGGGGGGGGAAGGGAGGCCTGCTCTTGAAGCTGACGACCTTACCGCCATCTCTGAGTCGATTGTTTAGAGAAAATTTGGGAGCCTCGACTTCTCACAGCTCTATGGGCCTTCACGGCCTGTTACAAGCATAGCTTTACCTTTCTTTATTACAGGGCCTTACACTATGACAGCGCACGTCACACGCCCCATAACGTGAATCTGAATTATATCATGCGTCATGCCAGTAGACGCGCGTGTGTGTACATGTGGTGATTCTTGAATATCCAGAAGTCTCATTGCGATGTATACAGCCGCATATCGTTCATCGGTTAGCAAATTACAGCAGTGAGCGTTAACTTCCTTGATTTCGGCTCCGAAAATTTCCATATTCCCTTTCTAGGTTTGTGTGAAGCAATATTTCGTAATCTCTCCTGCAACGGCCTCGAACTTGGCCTTGCGGCTGTCAGCAAACGTCTGTTGGAGTGAGAGGTACGAGGCTTCCGCCCCGTTGCAACTTCTTGCACTACTGAGCGACTGCACAATAAGCTAGAGTGTGTCTTACTTAATTTTGAAACTAATATTGACATTTGGAGTTGCGATAGGGAAACTCGTGAGAAGCTCTCTCACAGAAGCTGTAGGCCTTGAGCGACTGCTTCACTTGTTGAACTCGAACCTGCGTTTGCTCTGACTGACTTCCATTAAAGCAGTTGCTGGGTTATGAATATTAGTGCAGAGTAGCAGCTCCAAGTTGTGGTACTGCGACAAAGTTTAGTGAAGTTCTCCTGTGTACAGGTGCCCGCATTGCTCATCTCGTTGATAGACAGGGGTGCCCCAGAGAGATGGCCCTGTTTGAAAGCAGGTAGAACGGGTCTAGGAAACGTGGAAACGATAGATCTACCTCCCAGAACTGAGGGGAGGGGATAATTAAAATTATATAAGTACTACTCGCAACAGCAATAAAGTAGATCACACATAGCCACATAATTCGTTCGGCGCTCGACACCGAAAGGCGATAAATCCGTCTTTGAGGTACGGCACGAGGAAAAGTCATCCCGTTTCTAATGGTTAGGGCATTACCCAGATAGGTGGTACCATCACTAACATTCACAGTCTGTGTACGTGGACCCATAAACTCTGACTGATATGTTTGGAGTCTCATGCATTACATTCTCTCGTACCTTATAGTCTGAGTTACTGATAACGTTGATAAATAAGCCATAGATAAGCTTCAAGTATACGTGGCCTGTATTGTGTTATAAATACTCGTAAGTAGGTGTACAAGTTCGGAGTTACCCGATGGAACATGTGTGAAGTAGAAAGGAAAAGTTGACGAGACTTAGGCAGGCAGAACACGCATGTGTCCCGTAAATACTTGAAATCCCACTAAATCTCTACAAGCAATTCATTTTATTTCCATTTATATAGTTTCTAAACCTGTGCGAATGTTAGGTCTGTGGGCCTGCAGTAAGGCCTTACGCATAACCGTTTACGGTAGTTAAGTAAAAGTATCCATGTAGCAGGCCATGGAGGCACATAGGGTTGTGAGATGTTGAGGTTCCCACATTTTCTAGACAGTCTGCTCATAGATGGCGGTAAGGTTGTCAGCCTTACGCGCCGGCCGCCCTTTACCCCCAGGAAGATTCGTGGTATTCATTTCTGTTAGAGGCTTAGTCGACCCCAGGGCCATAGTGCGGCTGGAAGGATTAGGTAAATTGAGAAAAATCCACCTCATCTGTATTCGGTCCGCGACCTTCCGGCTTGTAGCATAGTGCCTCAACCAACTGCGCTGCCGCGTGTTTACAGTAGTTCAAATGCCAACACAATGCGTTTGCTGTATCTGAAGTCGTTATACGCTTATTTTATTATTTTACTAAGTTATGTACTCATCCCTTCCATACATCGATGTTGAATTTTTTATATATCGACCGTGGTTAGCTGTTTCTGCATTAGATCGCTGCACAGTTTTGCAACAGTCTGTCGTGTAGACGCACAGTCATCCACTCCAGGTTTCGCAGCATACGGCCCGCATGCCAGTTTCCGCCAGATCTAGAACTCAGGACCGCAGCTGACTCGAATTAGTTCTGAGTAAAGTGACTCAGCGGGATGGACCAAGGGGTTGGATTCCTAGCAGGAACAGGTATTCTGTCACTTGCACCACATCAAACCCCGCTTAGCAGGCCACTTACTGTCGTATACAATCCTTGCACGGAAGCTCTTTTCCTGCTAGTTAAGCGGCTGATGGCCGCACCATAGCCCAAGCGGTTAGTCGCTGGCTTCCCACCGCGGCGGTCCGGGTTCGATCCCGGGTCTCGTCAAGTGGGATTTGTGGTGGACAAAGTGGCGCTGGGACAGGTTTTCTCCGAGTACTTCGGTTTCCCCTGCCAATCTTAATTCCACCAATTGCTCCACAATCACCCTCACCTCTCATCTGGGGCTGGTACAATAGGCCAGAGCTGGCCGCAGTACAAGGGACTTAGTCCCACCCCACTAGCAATAAAAAAAAATAGCGGCTGATGCGAACCTAGCCACCGGATGTGCTGGTGAGAAGAAAACTCATGTTTCCCCAAACCCCATTCTTCGATTCCCTCACGAAGTGTCTCTTCTACAAATTATAGAAAAGGGCGCACGTGAGTCGTGTGGCTGTATGAGTCCCTTTTCCATGCAACCAGGACTGGAATGGAAATGTAAAAATATAATAGAAATTCATGACCCTTTTTCGCCGTACCGTAAGAGGATATGCAGATGCCACAGAAACCTCTGACTAGTCGAGCTTCAGGACTCTATGATAGCTCGGCGATTCCATTCCTTGTCACCATACATTTTATGCCCTTCTGCACGCTCTCGAATTTAGTACCTGCAACAAAGCTTGTAGGCGCAAGGAAGTTCCTTTTATATGTGCATTTAAAGTCTGCATTTGATGATGTAATGTGGAAGATGGAAGCGAACGGCGCTACGTTGCGTTTTGCGTTACTGAACGGTGTTTATATGAGCTGTGACAGCTCATTCGTTAAATTGGGTACTGGTTTGATGTTTATAGTGGCACTGGGAAGCCCCAGCGAATGATCGGAGGCGTTGCGCATGTATTTTGAGTTGATTTTATCGTAGAAAATCGTTGTATATTCGTCCTTATGCCGTTATGTTTTCTGAACACATGTAGTTCTACATTTTGGTTACCGTATGCTTGTGGTTTCTTTCTCCGGCCGTGCACATGGGGACGTCTATAAATTTGTGAGCGTCTTATATACACAACCTCTGCAAGAGTTCCGCAGATCTTTAGTTTCTTAGGGTGTGGCGAGACTGAGTCCATTTGGTACGTCGGCCACTAATTCCACTGATCTTCGTTACACTTCAGTCAGGTGTCGGCATTAATTGCGTTTTTTATTTTTGTTCATTCACTTTTAAACAGCGGAAACGGTAAAGTTGTCCCTTTGCTTAGCTAATTAAGCACTACGCCATGAAGGCCTATGGGGAGTGAATGTATAGATCCACACATTTTTTTGACCTCGGCACTAGTTGGGAGATGAGTGGTCAGCTTCACGCCTCGACCGCTTTACCCCCGAGGAAGGAGCCCCCAGTACCCATTGGATAGGATGTTGGGTGGACCCCAGAGCCGATCTGGATGACATGGAGATGTGAAAATTCTTGCCTTACCGGGACTCGAACTCCGACTTCTCCGTCGCTATACCGACTGAGCTATCCCGATTCCCTTTAAACATGGTTGATATTGTGATTTATACAAGAACAAGGGGTTGAGGAAAATATTTGATCTAATGGGGAGGCGGTAACAGTAATTTGTACTCTGCTCCAACTATTATTAGGTTGGTCAGATCGAAGAATATGAGATGGACGGAGTATTTACACGCAGCAGATTGATGAAAATGCACACTGAAAACCGGACTGGAAAGAACATTTCAAGGACATAGGCGCAGTTGGAAGATGGATTTTGAAGAAGTAGGATATGAGATTGGATTGGATTCATCAGGCTCAAGACCACTGTCTAGTTCTTATAATCACGGAAAGGATACCCCGAAAAGAGGTCTACTTTCCTGACCAACTGGGCAAATATTAGCTTTTCCACAAGGATTCTGCCCCTTCTAGTTTTAATTAGATCCTTTCAGTTATATAACTTTTAGAGGAAACTGTAAACTGTACTTCCATTATGTGCAGTACGTGGTATCAACAACGAAATAACCGAATGTTACATCATGTGTCATGTTAGCCCGAATATAGGCAGAAGATTTTCTTCCTCAAATACTGCTTTTTAGGAGAAAACGTAGGTCGCCTAATTTTCGGGTTCTTCAGAGTAAATATAAAATGGTTATTAGGAGTTCTAATTACTGATGAAAATGATATTGAAAATATCTAAAATTTTATTTAAGGTACTAAATTCTGAATGTATTCTTAACTTACTCATGGAGCTGAGCCCTTCTGGAGGAGCCGCCAATTCTGCAGCTACTCAAGAATTTCCCAGCATTTTATGGAACCCGAAATTTCATTACCGTGTTCACAAGAGCCCTCCACTAAACCCTATCCTGAGCCAGATCTATCCAATCCGTACCATCCCATCCTGTCTCTCTAAGATCCATTCTAAAAATGTATTCTTAATGGCGTGGATTTTATTTTCTCTCTGCATACAACCCTCAGAATTAAATTGCATACAGTTTTGTCAAAAATAAACTGTTATCCTTGATTTTCACATTGGAAAAATAGATCGCGTTATATTCGGGCTTCCAGCGGTGAAACAACTTCTACGCCTTAATATAGGGTTCAGCGACTTTTCAGGCAATGCATTGTACATCTGTAAATTGATACTATGTATGCTGTTTGAAAGTCAGATATATTGTCACGTGATAGAGTGACTGTAGAATGGGTTTGGATTTTTTTTTCCCCATGGCACTACAGCCCCAGTGGGCCTAGGCCTACCTCCATGAACTTCTCCGTTCACTTCGGCTTTTCTAGATCTTACACATTCGATAGGACTCCTTGGGCGGGTGATCAGCTCGTCGCAAGGCCTGTACATGTGTTTGGATTAGTAATTGGATTTACTGAACTCTTACAGAACGTAACTACAAGTAACTATAGCGCTTTTGCTAATTCACGCATTATTCGATTCCCAACAACACGCAGTTTTGTCATTTCGCTCTGCTATGACTTCTCCAGTCGCCAGGTAATGGCGTCCAGCTCCATAGCTTCCTGAGCTTTCGTGGTCACGTCCTTACTGGCCGGCGACTGTCTCATAACTAATTAAACTCTAAGACTTTTCCTGCTTATAACACCTCTGCGAGGACCGCACAGAAATCACCTCTCCCAACAGCTATTCTATTGTTGCGTGACGTCTGGTTCCCAGTTACTCCATTGCTGCATGTTAGGAGTGTTGCAGCCATTACCCAGCAAGGGACGTTGTATACAGAGTCATTACTTAGCAGCAGGTATGCATGCTGTAATATATCTTAAATGCTGGTTTGTCAAGTTAATGAATTTTGTACACTGTACTGCACTAGATTCCTGAAATGTGGATAAGTCTACGATACGGCAGGATAGCTTGCTCTGTCGGGAGTGGAAGAGGAAGCGGTGGGCCAGTAAATAACCGAATAACGCCATTTTTTTTTCTGTGGCGCTACAGCCCCAATTTGGGCCTAGGCCTACCTCCATGAAACTCTCCGTTTCACTTCGGTTTACTAGATGTTACACATTCGGTAGGACTCCTTGGGCGAGTGATCAGCTCGTCGCAAGGCCTCTACCTGTACACAAACACAGAAAAACGCACACACACAAACTAAACATCCATGCCCTGAGTGGGATTCGAACCCACGATCCCGGCTTCAGAGCGAGCGAAGACAGTCCATGCCTTAGACCGCTCGACTACCGTGACCGGCAGTGTATAAGAATAATATATAAGAATTCAGTTCGTACCTCACAGGAAACAGATCCGAACCCACGATCCCGGCTTCCGAGCGAGCGAAGACAGTGCATGCCTTAGACCGCTCGGCTACCGTGACCGGCGAATAACGCCATTAGTTTTAGCAATTTGCGACTCTGCAGCATTCGTTCTTGCGTGCAGTTCATTACGCGACAGTATCACGTTCATATGTAAATTGCATCATGAAGTAGCTTACGGGGATGTCCTAAAAGCGAGGTGTAAGGTCTAGTGAAGCTGATAATTTGCATTGCCAAGCCTACAGAGAAGTTGTGAACTAGGCGAGATAAACTATGCCGGTTGTAGGACAATCACACAAGACAGGATTGGAAACATGTCAGCTCATAAAGATCTGCCTTTGCGAAGTCAGAAGATTTAACTTCATGACTCTTCGAAATATTCGTGTAAGAAAACTGTGTTATTTTATTTTCGTCATATTTTTTGCAATTGTCTTGGCGAGCAGAGTCACTGCAGTAGTTTGACAAATGAGAAAGTGTTACAGAAATAATTTGGATAAGTGTGAAGCAATCAAGATTGTGAAGACCATCTTTGGTTCATAAAGGAACGGCGCAGGAACACGTTAAGAAAGGAGCCATTATGGAACAATAGAATGAATGAAGGACGTATTAATATCCTATCAAAAGGACCCTGTTCCATCTGTCAGGCTAACGTAATTGTGACAGATGCTTGAAATATGTTTCTTCAGGTTTGTGACACGTCTGCTTGACTGCGTAACTGCGAAAGGAACCGTTGGTTATGAAACAAAATTGCATGGATGCAGTCAGTACTGGATTACACAAGTTCCCACGTGCATTGTTTCAACCTTTCATTTCGAATTCTCCTAACTCTTACAAATAAAAATAATTAACACGTTAACACTTATAATTATTTTCTTGGGACTGACTTAAAATTTGTCGTACGTCACATCAAACGATTCATACCATCGTTTAGTTCTTAATTTTTTTTTACTTAGAAACAGCTTTAATACAGAATTTGTACCTATACTTACCTCCCTGCAGAATATGCAGTGATTTAGTAGCTCTCGATAACAAACCGAGAGGAAAATATGGATTTTATGCATGCAGTTTAGATTTAACTAATATAGACGGTCGGGGAAATACTAGGAAAAGGTTATCCAGCGAACTAAACACAGCAGCTTTATACATTATGAAAATATATACAGATCATGATAATGTAGATGAAGTTTAGTATACAAAAATACTCCACGGTCTTTAATAGAATCGGTACGGATTATAGAGGTTGGACAGCTTACTCGTATAACCGTAGACCGGTATGTTAATTCAGCCTGAGAAGGATGTGACTTTGGTTTTGTCAGTGCGTTTCGCACACAAGTACCCAGCCTCCTGTAGAATAAGTGCCAGATTGTAATCTTTGGGAGATTTAGTAGCATGTCAAATCTTTTTATATGAACAGACAAAAGTATGTGCTTATAGTAGTAATAATAATTGTGATGATATTCTTACGTATAGACCCATTGCTAGGGAACGATTTGGTAAATACATTCCTGCGGAAGCAAACGCGCCCAACAGTAGGAAGTCCATTGCTAGGCAACGGATAAGGAAACGTCTTTTCTCGAACAAATGGCTGTGTTTTCTGCGTGGTCCGTGTAAAGTGGTTATAAAGAAGTGTTCAGCGGCATATAGGGTTAGTTGTCAGAAGTTTTCAGTTGAAGAAGAATTCATTTGAGCTAGTAATTGCGAGTTTCCGGAGCTGGCAGTTTGCAGAATAATTGAAATTGACAGAGAGGGATTAGACTCCATGTGTGATTTGAAATGACAGTGAGATTGTTATAAAGCCATTGCCATGATACTAGGACTAGTGAAGACTGAGAACCCTAGTGGGCGTGAAACGGTGAAGTGAAAGTGTAGATCAGCGATAGCGCTGTATTGCCTGTAGTTCCGAGTTATGTGAGTAAGGTGTCAATAAATCCAATCATCGAATTCAAAACCTGTCTTAAAAGTCACACGCAGCAAACCCCTAAATACGTGACAGTATAATATGTAATGATTGCCACATACAAGAGAAAGCGTATTGATCATATAGCTTTGATTCACCAGCAACTTAAATTACGACCCCTCCAAATAGATCTGCATGATCATGACTTCGTATTTTCTGGTAAATAGTTACTTGAAACGGATTCGCTGCCTCTTTCCCAGAAGATGGAGACGACAGATGCCTTCGAAACCTTGATAAATACTACTGCTAGACCACACGGAAATCGGAGCGCGGAAGACTGCAACAAGTGTCTTGAAAATCTTATTTTCACCGCCATGGAAACAGGAAAATGTGTAGTGGAAGACAAGTACTGAAGTAGGCCTACATAGTTACTTCTTTAAACTACCGCGGTGGCCCGGGTCCGATACCGGGTCTGGTCAAGTGGCATTTGTGGTGGAAAAAGTGGCGCTGGGGCAGGTTTTCTCCGAGTACTTCGGTTTTCCCTGCCAATCTTCATTCCACCAATTGCTCCACAATCACTCTCACCTTTCATCTGGGGCTGGTACAATAAGCCAGAAGTGGCCGCAGTACAAGGGACTTAGTCCCACCCCACTAACAATAAAAATATAACACTTCTTTAAAGGACTGTGTTTTTCCAATTTTAACATAATTTAACCCCGGACGATCATACGAAGTTTGCATTTTCCTTACAGTTTTAGAGCGACAATGGGAAGCTGGAAATATGTATAACATTTTTCATGGACGTAATTTCCAAACATTCGTACACGAACAACAGTTACAAACATAGCGACAGAAATGTGATGAAAGCTATGAAACTACGCAATTTAAGGTTACCGTAAGAACGAATTGATGAGCATTAACAGGCCGTAAGGATGTACTAGGTTACGAACGAGGTAGCAGTCTTTTTTTTTTCAGTATGCCTTGTCTGTTTCGTGCATATTGGTAACATTCTGATGTAGATATGTGAAGTGTAGTGCACTATAAAATAGTTCGCGATTGAGTATGTGTGCGTGTTTTTCGTGGGATATGGCTTTAAATGTCGGATTCAGCGCATCACTCGATAACTAGAAAAATGCGAGACATTGCAGATGAAGTTAGTCGGACAGAAACTTGTATTACAAATGATAAAGTCTTCCGTTGAATTTTCAGTGGGTGTTTCACTACTACTACTACCACCACCACCACTATTATTACTACTATAGGTTTGAAATTACCGAGTTCCTGCTCGGTATATCAGAGACTTTGCATTATTCAGTGTCTGCTCCTCATGTAAAAATTGTCCCTCTGCTAGATGTGCAGCAGCTGCTAATGTTGTTTGCGGGGATGTTGACGTATTCGGAGCCAGGAACGTTCTCAGCTTTCTATAATCTATTTTTGTTATTGTTATTATTATTTGCACGTACATAAACTAGAATCGATCAGTTATTATTGTTATTTCTAATTATTTATAATTTACTTTTCTGAATTATCAGTAGCAACTTAGATTTGTGTTAATGAAATTATTGTTGTTGTTATTATTATTATTATTATTATTATT
>NW_019744110.1:978343-1044136 GCF_002891405.2 Cryptotermes secundus
TTATTATTAACATTTACTGTTACTGGCCGCGCCATAGCTCAAGCGGTTAGTCGCTGGCTTCCCACCGCGACGGCTGCCCGGGTTCGATCTCGGGTCTGGTCAGATGGGATTTGTGGTGGACAGAGTGGCGCTGGGGCAGGTTTTCTCCTAGTACTTCGGTTTCCCCTGCCAATCTTCATTCCACCAATTGCTCCACAATCACCCTCACCTATCATCTGGGGCTGGTACAATAGGCCAGAAGTGGCCGCAGTACAAGGAACTTGGTCCCACCCCCACTAGCAACAAAAAAAAAATATACTGTTGCAACCAATAAAGCGGTTCTGTCTGGGCTAACATTCGGTAATGTACCATCTACGCACTAACACATTAATTTATGAGCTAAATTATATTTTACTGTTAGGCCGAAAACTTAACATCTTCGAGATTAGATTAAACACTCAAATTTTTCAAGACTTTAAAAAGTGCAATAGGATTGTTTGCTTTCTTAGCTCTTCTAAAACGTCTTATTTGTAACTAAATTAATTTGAAAAATCCAGGAAATGTACACATCTTGCATCGAAGGTGATAATGTCAGGGAGGATGCCATTGGCGGGACATGTAGCATGCATGGGGGAATAGTGTAAGTGCAGACATAATTTAGTTGGATGGGAAGGGAGGAAGTGGGAAGAGTAGATGGGGAGGTAACATTTAAAATAGATCTTCAGGAAGTAAGATGGGTGTGCACTGCATTCGAATGACGTTCTGGGGTCAAGTGGTGGGCTCTTGTGAATGTGGTTCTGTAACCTCATGTTCATAAAAGGCGGAGAACATTTTGACCAGCCGGAGGAGGACTACTGCATGTGGGCTGTTAATAAAGAGTAAACACTTACACGTGCTTACCAGTTTCTAGGAATGACATGTAATTCAATTGGAACTAGGTATTTCACGAAGATTCGAACCCTAATCCATCCGACGATCAGTCTGTTGCCCCAGTTATCCTGATGATTTCTGCATAAGAGATTTATGACGGTTCTGACTAAGCGTCTCTCAGCTTCTCAAGGACTGCTGCGTTTGTTAGTGAAGAGCAAACTGCGGAGACCTGAATGCAGCCTCTCCGTCTTTAGATATGCATTCTTGCCAATGAATTCTCGTTCACTTACTGTATACCACGGAAGATTAGAGTCTGCTATCTTAATAAGCCTGAAGACTTTCGGATGCGGCAAGAGCTTTAGCGGGATTTGCTTGGCCCGTATCTAGGTCGGAACGCCATCTTTCCTGACTGAAAGTTTAGTGAGTTCCCGCGGGTAGATGCCGGCCTAATACCTCACCTCACATAGACGCATGGCGGCTTCTTTCCAAATCCCGCCCTACCCATCTATCATCCGACGTTATGAAAGGTAAAGGTATGGTAAATCCATCCCTGTAACAGGCCGTTGAGGCTCATAGGGATGTGAGGCGTCGAAGCTCCCACGTTTTCTAGACAGCTCACAGATGGCGGTGAGGTTGTCAGCCTTACGCGCCGCCCGCCGTTTAACCCCCAGGAAGATTCCTGGTAGTCATTTCTGTTAGAGGCTGAATCGACCCCAGGGCCATAGTGCTGCTGGAAGGATTAGGTAAATTGAAAAATCAAATGACCTCATCGGGAATTGAATCCTCAACCTTCCGGCTTGTAGCATAGTGCCTCAAACAACTACGGTACAGCGGTATGTATTGTCGATACTGAAATTGTCGCCAAATAGCAACTAAGAGGAAATAAGTTAAGGGCTATATTGTCTAGTCCTCTTCCCAGAAGATCGCAAAGCGTCCTGATGTTTTATTGTCCTAGGACCGTAGATCGTAGTACTTGAAAATTTCTTGAAGTACCTCAACTTTGAAGTCGTGATTTCGAATTTCGACAATGGAAGTGAACTGTGATGCAGAGACTTGGACCCATGACGCTTCCATGCCACTCCCACCGCATGCATTCAGTACGTGGCCATTCCCTATGAACATTGTTGAGTTTCATTCAAACCGCTCTGTTTCTTAGAATCTCCCATATCGAGATTCCCTTGCATTCTGAGCGACGCTGTATAAATACCAAGAGTACCATGGAACTCGGAACCAAGAATGGCTCTCATGGCGAGGGCCAGCAGCAATTAACCCGAACCGGACCTAGAGCATTATGATAATGGTAATGGACCGTGCAGTAACTGTGAAGATAACGCTCTCGTGGGATGGGAAGCCGTATAGTCTGGTAGGTACTAGGGTTTGAGAGGAGCCTGCTGGCTCTGTATTCAGGGTAGAAATGCATTTCTACAAGATCGCCCGCGATAAATCTTTATTATTCCTTGTGTCCCGCTTCAGCAGAAAGACTGCCGAAATCATTTAGTATATCAGACGGAATTATCACAGTCCGGGGCGGGGGGGTCAAATTTTCACAGCAGTGACTTTTGAAAATGGAACACTTACTGATCAATCCATAGGAAGCAAACCACAGGAAGAAAAATGGGACAGGTTAACCTCTTCCAACCTTTTCCGAAATAGTTTTAGCTTCAATTTCAGAAGCTCTGACAGCCCCAGACATATGAGAAACGTGTTTTCCTTAACCTTGAAGTTCGGTTTTCAAGTCGTAAAATAGTGGTGGCTGATGTCACATAGCAGTGCCAATACCGAGAACCACTTTTCATCGCTGACTTCCGTCACAACTTTGTCTTTCTCATTCGTGAACATTTCTGTTTCTGGCCTGCAGTTAAAAAAAAAGTTTCAACAAAGCCCACACGACTCAGCACTCAGACTTCTGTATGGTACAAGATGTCCCCATGTTCAGTATCGATTTTTGACAGAAAAACAGTTGAGATTGGTGATGATTTAGTCTATGATATCGGATGAAGGCCACAAGCGACAACACAACTTTAATAATTTGTTAGAATCCGAAATGAATGTTGGTTTATGGTGCAGTAAAGTTCCATATGCAGTTCGGCACTCTGTCTGTTTCTCGTCTGCGTCTGCTCATCAAACCTGTTTGCTTTCCGATCATACGTGGATACCCGTCTGTAACCCCCTTTAGCTATGTCCAAATTCCCGGCCTGTTGTCCGCAAGCAAACTATACCCACCGAGCGACCGCTGCTAGTCGACGAAGTTAGTGCCAACTTTGGCGGACAGAGGGTGTCGCGTGGTCAGCACAACGGATCCCCACGGCTGTTATTCTCGGTTTTCGAGACCGGAGCCGCTATTTCCTTGATATAGGTCCTCACTTATCCTCACGAGGCTGAGTGCATCATGTTCCAGACCCATTGCTTCTCAGGAGATCTGATAGCACCGGGAATCGAACTGGGGACGTTTGACTATGTAGCCAGGAACTCAGACCACTAGACCACAGACACACTCAGAAACAAATCTAGTTCTATCTTCGGCCACCTCAATTGTTGTACCTGGATTACGATTAGCTATGTCTCTTTTGTTATTACTTTCATGCGCTGCTAAGCAGAAGCCTTCATACTATTTTGTTTTGTGTCTGAGTCATTACCAATGTCTTCAAGTCGTGTCTCTTATGAATGGGCCAGCATTAAAAACAGTTAATTTTTTCCGTGGGGGGGCACGTCTCTTGAAGTGTGTGTTGCAAACATCATCTTACGAATGTTCCATGGGAAGAGAGACTTGCTATGTTTAGCCATATGAGCAACAAGATAATTTAGCCGCAGTGCAGTGGAACTACCACTGGATTGTTTTCATAAGACATTATTTTGTCACTCATGCCCCCATTTTTAAATCCTCCACGTTTTCTCTCCTAAGAACACTAACACAGTTTTTTGTTTGTGCTTCGAATTGTGAGCTGCCTAGCAATGTTATATCTTTTCTAGAGCGATACGTTCACTACAAACTAAACAAAAAGCGTCTCATTCTTTTTTTTATTATGGCTCTACAGCCCTTTGTTGGGTCCTGGTCGCTTTTCTTTCATCATTCTTATAAACATAAAATATTCATCTGTTCATGTCCCTTGAAAAATTCTACTTATAATCCACTTTATGCTTTTCTGATAAAGACAACATACAGGGTATTTTTATTTAATTTAGCTCAGTTTTCTTTCATTATGGACAACCCAAGTCAACATATATTGGGAAAGCGAACGCGCTACGTACACTTGGAACACTTCACTCATGTAAATGTTCCAAAGAACCATCTCCCTACCTGACAAGAACTGTTGCAGTTCTGCCTAAAAGCAAACAAGTAAATCCATTCACATGAAGATCTTGCAATTCCGGGACCACTGGTCCCATGCCAAAAATACGTAATTTTTCAGACAAGTTGATCGTTACTCTATGGTAACAACCAAACATTTCCGTCCTGTTATTTGTTGTCGGCACAGCATTGTGCTGTCATATCGGGGGCGGAACGGTCCCGATCGCACCGGACGAGACTCTTGGGAACCGGGCGGTCGAAATTAGTACCTCACTTAATTTCCTTTTGTCGGTTTCTGGTGTCATAAACCCACACACCATACTGACACAAGGAAACTGGATATTATGCTTTATTACTTCCTTGATCCATCAGTCGGTTGAAAACACTGCCCCTTCCCCCCGCCCCGAATTGATCGGATCTGTATCTGTGTTGGAGACGCTGGTAGTGTGAGCACACTCGTTAAAGAGTTGACGGTTTGTTTTCGACCAACCGGTCGACGAAACTCCGGTCCGATAACAGCGGGCATTTCCGCTTCCTGCGTGACAGCCTGAGCCTACTTTTGCTTGGGCATAGCGTACCGGTATGTAGAGGCTGCCCGTTGCGTTCTTCGTTATCACTGAAATGATCAGACCGTTTGTTCTTGGGAGAGATATGGTGCTTAAATTTGAAAAGAAGTTGAAAGTTCCGTGAGTGAGGATGGAGAGGAATTCTGACTTGACTGGCCAGAGGTACTGCTACTGATCCCTGTCCCATGCCACACGAGGCTCTCCACGAACTCATGTTTCTTTGACATCAAGTTTAATGTTACTGTCATTTATTCCGAACTCTCCCAAGTGACATGTCCTTAGTTGTAATTTAACTAAAATTTTTTTTTTAGTTATGTGTAATTTTGTGTAGGACCAAGTGTTGCCTCATCACACCGTTGTGTCTTCTTAATGCACAGCCGGGAATATAAACTAAGTTTTCTTTTTTGATTATCAGTGACCTTTCACAGACCAATGGTTGGAATAATTTGAAACTCACCTGTACATAAGCAGTTGAACACATGAATTGGTTCTATGCATTATAGTTGCATATTCTGTTGAGCGTTTATGTTACATTATAGCCATTTCTCTCCGTTCTGACTGTACAGTTCGCCTGTAATTATATTAGCAAGACACTCGAGGCTGGTGAAAAGGGTAGCGCTGTGATCTGCGCTAGTAACAAGATCTGAAAGTGTTAAATTGTTTGCTTCCAGTAGATACTGCATCCGATTCATTTAAAGTTCCCCATATCAGATCCAGAAATCCCCCGGTATTCCTTGGCTCCTGCAATCCAAGGCCACCGTCCGGCAACTGCCACTGTTTTATGAGCCTGACCACAACATACACCATAGTTTCAGTTGCAGTTGTTAAAGCCTGACATTACGTGTTACTTCGCGCCTAGTGTCATTCCCGTAATTTGCCATCCCGCAAGTGAAACACAGTTGTAACAGACCGGCTTCAAGTTCGTACAGAAATAGGTCACAAATGTCTGCGGGCTATTGTGTATCTGGGACCAGATGGTTCTAGCTCAGTATTAAATATGTCTATTATTTTAAAGTGCTTTGTTACCTGCCTAATCATTAATATTTTAACATGTATAGCTAGGCAACGGCGCGATGAACACCTCACGTAAGCGCACCCAAGAGTAGGACGAATGTCTATAGTTCGTTGCTAGGCAACTGTCAGCGCGCCAGTGAACTGGCAAGAAAGCTATCGCGTGACTTTTATGTGTTGTCTGCGCCGCGACCGTTGCTATGCACTGGTTCGGTAAACACCTTTCAATAGTCGAGGCTCTGTTTTCTGCGCGGTCTATTGGGAGGCTATGCAACGACAGTTGCACACATAACAGGTTTCAGTTTTTAAGTGACAGTGACAGATTTCTGAGATCTCGATGGAAGATAGCCACGGAGAGTTCGTCGTCTGAAGACTTTGTGTGTGATTAGAAGGCTTCATGCATGTGTAATCCAACGAGACTCTTATAGTTTCTATGTTGATATCCGTTGCCAGGAGACGACTAGTGACGACTGAGAATCCTGGTGCGTGCGCAACGGTGAACCGGAAAGTGTGTAAATCAGAGATAGCGCTCTGTTGCCTGTAGTTTGTGATTAAGAGAGGTTGTAACCAAAGTGCTAATAAATCCAATCATCCGAACAAGAACCCGTCATTCTTGTTACGCGTACCACCCTACACGTAACAATATTCTGAGACAGGTGTAAGCCTACGTACGACGATCTTCTGAATTTTAGGTCTGTGTTGTTTCTTTTGGTCATTACAGGCAATGCAGAAGAATATGAAAGTTAGGTCTAATGGATTGTCTTACGCAATTTAAGCAGAGCGCGAAATTCTATCCATATATGTTAACGTTGCGATTCGGTACAACATTCGTAGCTTAAGTTTGAAATTGTTGAATATCGTAAAATATTTCGTAATAATTTATGATAGTTGTATCTCTTCCTTGCACCTGTGATTGAGACCACATGTCAATTTAACTGCAAGTGGAGCACCCGCCTGCTGCATGCTAACAGCGTTTTTATGGGGCAGGGCCTTATTTAGGAACATCAGAATATCGAGTTCAGATTGGATGTATGTTTCTGAAACCACATTTATTGCTTTGATTTTGATTAGTATTGTGTGGGACTCTGTTAAAGTGCTAACGTGTGTGAGGTGAACAAATACGGCTGAAATACTTCATCCACAGTCGTTTTGTACGAAAATAATCCGTGAGTTGGTGTAGCGATGGGCTACGGGCTGAAAGACCGGGATCGATTCTTGGCAGGTGTAAGATTTTTCTCTTCTCCACAACGTCCAGACCGGGTCTGGAGCCCACCCGACCTCCTCTCCAGTGGTTACCGGGTCTCTTTCCCCTGGTGTAAAGCGACCGGGGCTTGAAGCTGACCACTCATCTCCATCTAGTGCTGTTGTCAAGAGTGGTGGACCTAACCTCCAGTCCTCCGTATATGTTCTTGGCATAGTGCTTACTTAATTAAGCATAGGGACAGCTTTATCATAAATAACTTTGTGAACGAAGTTCGGAGTTCCTGGTCGTTCAAGAAGTTGGTACGTGTAATTACCACTCTTTATCAAAAAATTAAACGGATCCAGTAATTTTCTTTGGGGACTATCTAAGCTGTTACTGTCTTGTACTCTAATGTTCCCAGTTTTGGTTTCGTCAACTTAGTGTTAACACTGGCATGTAGGACACTCATGCTTTTCTGTTTCACTGACGGATGCAATTGCGCACACCCACCCACACTGCAAAATATTTCTCTTGTGGAAATCGAGCCCAGTTTCTCGTATTTTGCACATACTGATATCTGCAAGATACATTTTATTGTCTTTGCCATAATTTTGGTTCATGGGTTCTTCTTGATTGCGATAGTAAACACGAGAGTTTACATTAACGGGTTCTTGAAACGAACAAGTTGGTAAACCTGCCATGGCTGAAAAAAGAGTAGCAATGAAATATTTATATATGACATTGAAAGATGAATTCTACTCCGCCTGTTTCGGATGGAAGAGTGTTTTTTTCTAGCAGATAAGGTACAAAAACATGCAATCTAACCCATATACAGGCAGTGGACAAAATGCTTGAGACACCTAGAAATTGTGGAATATAATTTGTGTTGGCCGCATTGTAAGAACTTCAGTTGGCAGCACTGAATGTTATTACGGTTGTTTACATTCTGTAGTGATTGTGTAAGTGCATTAGTGATTATATTGAGAGGCAGTCCGTGTGAAAGAATGGGAAAATGGGAGACTTGTCCAATTTTGGAAGAAGATAGATCTTTGGTGCGTGTTTAGTTGGAAAATATATGGCAAAAACTACCACATTATTAGGTGTATGGAGAGCGCCAGTTTCTAGGGTTATGTCAGCATACACGAATTATGGGAAGCCAACATCAGGGAAGGCTGGCATTGACAGAAGGAGATCGTGGCACATTGAAAAGGATTGTTTCGAAAAATCGCAGAACTACTGCAGTACAGGTGGCAGTAGAACTGAATATTCATCTTGAAGACCCTGCTTCCACAAAATATGTTCGTTGTGAGCTTCACAAACCTAACATCCAAGGTAGAACATCAACTGCTAAACCTCTGATTACTGAATGTAATGCACACGCGTAAACGATGGTATCACGACCATAAAACCTGCACATAAAACAACTGGAAACGCGCGATGTGGTCAGAGGAGTCCTCCTTTACACCGTTCCTTAGATCAGGAAGAGTTTACGTTTGGAGAACACCCAAGGAATCGTACAATCTGGAATGCCTTGTTCCAACAGTGAAGCACGGGTTAGGTCCTGTAATGATTTGGGCAGCAACATCATGGTACAGTATTCTGTTGGTCCCACTATTAGCCTTCATTGCCGAATTACTGCAAGGGACTTGGGCAGGTTGGGTAATCAGGAGCATCCCATGACCCAGACGTTATTTCCCAACATATATTCAGTTTTTCAACATGACGATGTCCCCATTCACACCGATGGAGTTGTTGAATCATTGTAATAAGAGCATGAAGGTGAACTTCACCATTTTCCCAGGCCAACATAATCGCCAGATTTGAACATCACTGAACCACTCTGGTCAGTTATTGAGACTAGAGTGAGGAACAGATTCCCTCCTTCAACATCTCGAAAGCAACTTAAAATTAATTATTAAAATTAATTAAAATTATANAACCTAACATCCAAGGTAGAACATCAACTGCTAAACCTCTGATTAGTGAAAGTAATGCACACGCGTAAACGTAAACGCGTAAACTTTTACAAGTCCATTCCAAGAAGGATTGCGGCTGCATTCACGGCAAAATGTGGTCTAACATCATATTGATAAAGAAATGTGTACAGTATCTGTAATGTTTCCATTGTTTTGTCGAAGTCCTGTAAATTTAGATAGGGCTAGAAGTCCATTCGCTCTGTATGCGACATTAAATAACTTCAGGAAACAAAATTTCTGTATATACGTACATTTTTGTTTGAACCTGGACGAGACTGATAAGCGATGGAAAATTGTAATTTAAACCTCTTGGACATGATCCAGCTTCCTGTGAATTCAGTCTGTTATTTAAATTAACGAATTTAAATGGGTCTGAGAGACTTAACTTCCTCTCAGTTAACATTCCACCGTAAGTGAAAATGTAATTACGCTTCAGAACTTTATTATGCAAATTACTGATTTAATGCGGAGCTTCTCCAGCACATCGTGAATGTTCGTCAGCCTGTTAGTGTATAGGTTATGCTCTGTAATATATTTCCTATTGTAACTTTTTACTTCTAGATATATATCATTATAAGAAGTTGACGGTTGAGAAGGATTTTCATAGAGCTTCATGAACCAGTTTTCGCCATTTTGTAGCTTATGCTTGCCCCTGAAACATTTGTAACCATGCTCCTCTTCTCGCCCGTTGTGAATAATCCGCAGTTTTAAACGTGGCAGGCAGATGCTGCGTGCTGTGTTATCAGTGCCAGGACACCGCTGTAGGCTTATCTGAGTGCAGTGTTAATAAAGAGAGACAGTTTCCACCCGATATGCACACCAGGACATTTACTACAAATATTGACTTTGGACTTTATCCATTGGCCTGTATTTTTTATTTATAATGTTTCGGAGACTTACAACGACAGAAAAGAGATGTTTTGAAAATGTGGCGCAGCTCATATATTTGGAAACGATGATAACACATCAAAACCTGATTCAGGAGGAAATTAAGAGGAGATTGAACTCGGGTAATGCTTGCTACCATTCAGTCCAGAACCTTTTGTCTTCTCGTCTGCTGTCCAAAAACATAAAAATTAGAATATACTAAACTAATTTTGCCGGTGGTTCTGTATGGGTGTGAACTTGGTCTCTGATATTAAAGGAGGAACTTAGGCTGAGGATGTTTGAGAAGAAGGTGTTGAGGATAATATTTGGGTGGAAGAGAGATGAAGTGACGGGAGGTTGGAGAAAACTACATGATGAAGAAATTCGTAACTTGTACTCTTCTGCAATTAGAATGATCAAGTCAGGGAGGATATTAGTGGGAAAGCCAGAAGGAAAGAGACCACTGGGAAGACCAAGGTGTAAGTGAGTGAACAATATTAAAATCGATCTTAGAGACATAGAATGGGTGGTATGGATTTGATTGATCTGGCTCAGGATAGGGACCAGTGGAGGGCTCTTGTGAACACAGTAATGAACCTTCGGATTCCATAAAATGCTGAGAAATTCTTGAGTAGCTGCAGATTTGGCTTCTCCTCAAGAAGGGCTCAGCTCCATAAGTAAGTAAATAATGTTTCGGAGACTGGACTCTGTCCCATCCTCAGGAAAAGCCTACTCAGGTGAGCCCAATCATTAGAACTCTTTCCTACCTCCGAGCATGAGAACCAACACAAGACAGGATATATAAAGAAAACATGACAAAAACCATCAGCGAGAGTTAGCAAGACATTACGAAAGTCCACACACAGGAAGCATTGCAGCCATAAGCCTTCCTTTGCGTACCGTGTTCTCCTAGAGGGCGTAGTTGTGCCAACTTCCATAGTGCCTGTCCATTTCCGTCAGTGGAAAGTCACACAAATTGTAACTTGGTCCCTCCAGTGACATTGTCAGCCTGCGTTAGTGGCAGTTGCTGGTGCCCCGGAGGAACACGTACCGTACTTGTCAGGGTCAGGTTATACGTAGTATATCCTGCAGCAGCAATTTTTTCGCTACCTCAGCGGTTCACTGATACTTTTGTTCGGTAGGTGCTCAATTCTAATCCAGGCCAGGACACCGGTTTTCCTGACGGAGTTTTTTCATGGCTTGTTTTCGTCCGTACGGGGAAATTGCGATATAATGCCCCGATTAGCCACAACCGATTGCTTCAGAATCCTTTCACATTCATCAGTTTACCCATTCAGCTTTACATACATATACCGACAGCGTATAAGATAAATTAAAAATTATTTCATTGGCTCAGTTTGTGACGAGGAAATGCGTGGCTCTTTCTATTTAGCTTGTATGTTCCGATTTTCATGCCCATTCAAATCGTGTCTGTCGTTAATTCTGTGTCTAAATGGGGAACGCATTGCTATAGATGAATTGGCTGTGATGCTGTCATTGGAAAGTCACTAGACGTGTTATGTTTCCAGAGGAAGCTAGGCTTGGATTTTGAATCAATATATTAAAATAATTAATAATAATTTAGCGGCTTTAGTCCGCCAGCGAACTATACCGACCGAGCGACCGCCGCTTGTCGGCGAATTTAGTGCCAAACTTAACGGATAGAGGGTGTCACGTGGTCAGCCCAACGAATCCCCACGGCCTTTAAGTTTTCTAGACCGGATGAATCAGTGTACTTCTAACAAAGAAGACGGTAATTAAGGAGTTGCGGTATTTAAGAGGCGTAACATCCTCCCTCTCTGCATTTACCGTCTCTCTTCTCGTCACGCTTGATTCTAGAGGCTGTGCCACGGCTTAGGCGATTAGCCGCCGGCTTCTCGTCACAGCGGCCCGGTTTCAAGCCCAGGTCAGCTCATGTTGGATTTGTGGTGGACAAAGTGGCAGTGAGGCAGGTTTTCTCCGAGTACTTCGGTTTCCCCTCCCAATTCTTATTCCACCCACTGCTTTACACTCATCATGTATCATCCTGGCTGATACAATAGACCAGTTAGTGGCCGACATGCAAAGTGGACTCAGTCTCACCCCACCCCAAGAAAGTAAAAAAAAAAAGAACTACACTTGGTTTTTCCCCGCGAAGCGGTAGGAACTGTGAGTAACCTATGCGGGACCAGAAATGTGCCCGGGTTCAGTTTGTTCCAACTGTAGCCGGAGTGCCGCTCTCTGTAGATGTATGGCAGATCTGTAAAACAGGATAGCGCGATTTTTGTAAAAGGTACACTGTCGACATGGATAAACGTCATCTCTGCCAATAATCTTTTATTGGTTGAAGTTGGTCTTCCTGAGTGTGTCAGAAACCAGATCGATAATCTCGCTCCCTCGTCATACTTTAACCTGTGCCTTCATCAATATTCCACTCGTTCAGTAATCCCTCTTGCCCCTGACTGAACACAGCGAGTGGGAGTTGTATTTTATTTCTTGATATTTGGCCGCCGAGATATTCTTTTTCTGCAGTGTTTTATGCGTATATTGTATTTATGTACTCGTACTACATACCTCAAATCCCTGCCTCATGCAGGACCTGCAGATATATCACCATGTTCATAAAATGCCTCTTGTTTGCTATCCTGTGCCGTCTCATTTTGCTTCACACCTGAACAACCTATTTGTCTGACTGGCTTTAAATATTGCTCTGCCATCTACGACTCATCTCCCAAGTGACACGAGGTTTACGAACAAGAACTTTGTATGCATTTATTGTTTCTCCAAGCGTGTTGTGTGTCCCACTCTTCTTTATTTATTTAAACGCCTTACTTTATGTGAAAAGTTAATATTGTGAAGTTGGTCTTTGTATAATTTTCTTTATTCTCTCATTACTTCGTTTGTCCCGGGGGTAAAGCGGCCGGAGTGTGAAGCTAACCACTCACCATATAATATGAAGTTAAGAATGATGGAGCTATTCTTCCGCTCTCCCATACGTTTTTTTTTTTGGCGTGGTGCGTAATTAATTAAATCCATGGATTGCTTTACCTCATTAGTTTCCTCTTAGGACCAGAAAATTCTCAGCTCTGTACGCGAAGCCCCGGGTGAAATTAATTTGTTTAGATTTGCATAAGATGCGGGGGCACGCGGTAGTTGGTTGAGGGGCTATGCTACAAGCCGGAAGGTCGCGGGTTCAAGTCCTGATGAGGTCATTGGATGTTTTTCAGTTGACCTTATCCTTCCAGCCGCACTAGGCCCTGAGGTTTACTCAGCCTGTAACAGAAATGAGTACCAGCAATTAATTAAATAATTTTCCTGGGGAATAAAGCGCGCCCGGCATGTAAGGGTGACAACCTTACCGCCATCTCTGAGCCGATTGTCTAGATAATGTGGGACCCTCAACGTCTCACAACCCTGTGGGCCTTCACGGCCTGGTACAGGGATAGCTTTACTTTACTTACTTATAAGATGCTAGTGAAATCGCTAGTTCTAAAAATTATGACACTCTAATGAATATGCTCTCTTTGAATAGTCGTCTGTTATTTACCTCCGTTCTGCACAGTAGTGATCCTTTTATGTATTAAACCAGTGGTTACCAAACTTTCAGGCTACCATAAATCCATTCCCAGTGCCCCCTGCCTTACCATATAAAAAGCATTCTTCAGAATAGCGGTTTGCACAACCCACCAAGGAAGATAATATCAATAAAATAGGATACCACATTTAGTAACTACTTCATTTTTAGGATGCCAGTTTCCCAGTGTCTGGCCTGAAGTCACTTCAATCGTAAATAAGCGAACGACGCTCTTGGAGGGACCCACCTCCACGTCATTTGCCTCTCCCTTGGGGCGCCCACTTTGAGAACAACCGCCTTAAACTGTTCATGAACGACGACACGGTGTCTGACATACACATAAAAACTGGTTGCGATATCCTGGCACCCATGCCGGAGAGAGAAGCAGTTCGAATAACTAACCTCATGCTGTTCAGGATGCAGGCTTTGTGAGCGAATGATAACGCGCGGCAGGCCAATGTCAAGAAGCTCGATATGGTGGAAGCTTGCACCCACAGGTCGTAAGTTACTCGTACTTGTTGCGGTGAGTGCGATCAAAGGCCTCACCGAAAGACGGGCGATTGATCAATGTTGCCAGCTTTATTGTGTAACTTGAGAGAAGGAGATTTCCCCGCAGAGACTGGTGGTTCTCCAGATTCTGTATTTTGACTTTTCAGAGGCTTGGCCAATGGCAGATCGAATACCGGTGTTGTGGACAGGTTGTAGTATAAACAGTTTGGACGTCTTTTCAGAAGGAATGTGAGGTAGAATGAAGATGAAGCAGTAATATATTGTGACGAATGTGACCATTCGCTAGACAGCGGCTCGGTGAACACCGCCTGAAAGCCGGAATAACAACAGAAGCGGAAGCCGCTACGCAACGGCTCACTAACCGCTACAACTGACAGCAGGCCAAAAACATGAAGTGTTCGGTGTCGTAACCTCGAATCGGTTATAAAAGAGAGTTCATTCGTGAATTCTATAGATGCATTCGTAAGAAAATTCAGAAGGTAGTTCAGCAGTTCAGTGTTCAGCTGTCGAGTGTTAACCAGCGGACAATGGAAGCTGAAGAAGTGACCGATTCTTAAATCAGAACCAAGTCAGTCACATTAGAAGAGAAGTCACTCGTAGTCCAGTAAGGAATTGAGCGAGTCGTAGATATTGGTTGTGAGCTGTCGTAATTGATTGTAATCGTCTAATACAAACCCCATTACTGTTCTTCACGCGAACCCCAAATACATGACAGTATTATTGCTACAGATGTTGTATCAAAGTACCGTTATCAACATTTACATATATGGCGACACCACAAAATTTTGCGGTTGTTCCCTTTAATTCTCAAGCATGATCCCCATTACGAACTGTACAGTATGATATTGGGGGCACGCGGTAGCGTAGTTGGTTGAGGCACTATGCTACAAGCTGGAAGGTCCCGATGAGGTGGATATTTTCAATTGACCTAACACTGCCAGCCGCACTATGGCCGGCCCAGAGTTAGACTCAGCCTCTAACCGAAATGAGTACCAGGAGTAAAGGGCGGCCGGCGCTTAAGTCTGACAACCTTACCGGCATCTGTAAGCCACTCTCTAGAAAATGTGGGGGCCTCGACCCCTCTCAACCCTATGGGCCTCCACGGCCTGTTACAGGGATAGCTTTACTTTTACTTTACAGTCTTGATATTTGGTTGGTCGGGTTCCTTTTAATAAGCTGACTGCAAGACGAATCCCGTTTGAAACTCTTCAAGCGGTGAAGTAGAATAATAATGGTTTCTACCAGATGGTAACTGGAAGAGATCCAAGCGTATGTTCAAGAATAAGTTTCTGTGAAAAGAACGCCTGTTTTACTGTTGCAGTCGTACAGTCCTACAATTCGACCTTTGTAAAACCTGCCGACTCTGTTAGACCTGCGAGTATTTCTGTGGACTCTAAACTTAATTTCCATTATTATTTTAACTATATTTTCCCATTATACTGAGCTGGTGGTTTAGTTTCTCAGCGTATCGCTCCTCGGCTTTATAACCTTGACGTACTGTTCCTTATTCAGATTTACCTTCGTTCTAAAATCTGTCCATCACTTGGAAACCGTTAGTCTTCCGCTTCTGCTTGGTATGCTAGAGACTTCCCTATGTTCACTGTCGGTTTTTCAAGCAAAAATTGTCATTTTAATATACGCACGGCATCTGTATATATTTGTAGTGACGTTGATATGTTTGAAACAGGAACTGTTTGTCCGGATTATATTTCATAATGACGCATTTTAACCATTAAAATATTTATTGTATTAAAAATAATACGTATATATATTTTTTGTCTCGTCGCATAATGCATTTTTTGGTTGAACCAATATAATTAGTTTTTGTTCTGTTGAGTATGCACGTAAATGAACAAAGAATTGAATGGAATTATACTTCTTGTTTCCACTTCATATTACAGGGAATTTTGTCCATCATCCATGGCCATACCTTATCCCTAAGGCTTGTGGGAACTGCCCACATTCATAGATTTCATAGAAAATACACGTTAATTTAGATTAACTGTTACGTGATCTTCTTCAAGATGCGTGCTGTTCGCATAATGACCATCTTTTTCACTTCCAGGACTGTACAAGGTGTGGCAATAAAGAACCCGGATTACTTTTATGACTCATTTCCGGCCACGTCATTGACGAAGAGGAGGGTAGGGCATTGACCCTTGGACTTCCCTCTACCGTCANTGCTTTGTTTCTGTCGTTGCTGTTTGTTTTGCAGGAGAATGTACTTAAATACAGAAGATATATACAGCAAATTTGTTGGACGTCAAAATTGTAATAAATTAATGAACAATATTTACATTGATGCCGGATTTATAAGTATGCTCATGACGGATTAGTTGTAGCGTTTATATATTTCAATCAGTATTCACGCTACGAGTATTTGTTATGGCTTGATAACGATATTTTTCTGGGAAGGCGATTCTGCTATTGTGATTGTCCGCACGTGTTTAAACTGCTTTAGAATTTATCTTAGAGTTGTAATTCGGAAACAGTTTCACAAAAGTATTGTGTTATAATCTCTCCATCGTACTCGTATGGGTCATTAGTAACTACTAAGGGGGGGAGGGGTTCGATGGTAATAAGCATAAAGTGGTAAGAAAATGAGTACACAACTCGGATTTTAGTAGTAGATCCTCCTGTTCTTCACAGAACTCTGCAGTTGTTGCAGCAAAATCGTGACAGCTTATTGTTTCTTGTGTATTACCTGTTACTAAAATATTGAACTAATAATTTATCATGATTTTGTATTAAATCTGTAAATTTTAGTCTCTTATAGTTGAAAGAAAGTTGGTAAGTTTACTGCTTGCATTGGAAATATGACCCCATTCCTTATAGATTATACGTGGCACCTCTTCTTCCGACAAACTACATTCTTCGCAAAGTGACATATCTATAACAATACGATCTTTGTTCCTCTCGTGCTTTTGCCTTACCATTGTCTTTTTGCAACTAGTTCTAGTGTTATTTTTTTTCGGGGTGCTTGTTAGAATAGAACATCCATTCCTTCCTTTTACCTATGCACTTTCTTGGCGCTTGATTTAGCTCGGCTCTGGGAGAAGGACGGACTACTGCAGGAGAGAGCACTGAATTCATTGGTCGATAAGTCGTGTCAGTTCTTTGGTTTTGTTGTGGATGGTACTGGAACTAGCCGTACTCTTGCATCAGGGAGTGATGTTACACATCATTTAAGATATGAAACTCTGCTCTTCTGAACCTCCACTTTCAGTCTCACTGTTACGTCACAAGGGACAAAATCCGAGTTTTCAAATACAGTCCCGAGTCAGTGGCCAAATTGTAGTAGCAGGGAATCTGGATCGTCTTAAGGTGTAGCAGTAGCTATCATTTTTGGGTCTTTGTGAATGGCCATTTTGGCTCCCGGAAAGCTTATTCACACATTGAAGAGCTGCCTGAACGTTTTAATGGCTGTATACACCGACATCCAAAAGGCTGAAAGCGGATAAAGCGATAAGGGAATTATGCCACTATCTCGGCAAAGTATACTGTTGGCAAATACAGATGACTTCCATGTTTGCCAGGTTGTACGAATACATTAATATCTTGTGTTGGTTTATCGTATTTTGCAGAATGTTTTATAAGTCAGAAATTCTTCTGTGTCCAACAAGATCCGTTTTCTGACCCTGTATAAACCAGAAGCCCGTCTTCATGTAAATGGTCGTGGATTTTTTTCCTTGGGAACACAAATGTCGGTGGCACAGAATTCGCTGCTACATTTCACGTTCACAAGAGGCTATGAAATCTACTTGCTTGTTTCCCTACAGCGGCAATGTACAGTATGAGCTTGTACATTGAATACGCCAGTCTCATTGACGTTGTACACGTTGTGAGGTTAGAATTTGTTTTCATTATGCATCTTACATAAGTTGTCGAAAGTATATTGACATTTACTTAGCTGAAGTTCATGCCTCTTGCGAGACTAGTTGGCTCTGGACGACGCACGAATGGAGAGGAATCTATTTTCAAAACGCGCTCAACCTGTCTGTCCCTGCCATCTCAGTTTCAAGCCGCTAGGAAGTTTCAGGTTGAATTAAACTGTACACTCCTCAAGTATGAAATGCAACATAACAGATTTGAGTGGAGCGCCAAATTATGTGGTCTGCAACAATTTTCTTTGTAACTTCGCACAAAACATATGGAGAGTCACGTGGTAAATACCTTACCCATAGAGGAGCTGCTGACTGCTGCAGTAACAGCCATAAATCCTTCTGAAGTTCCTCTGTCTATTTTTTCAGACTCGTGTTCCCATCATTGTTATACAAATATGAGTCTTCAGTAAACCAGTTGCCTCCTAAATTTGAGATAAAATTTATGAACACGCCGGCGTGTATTATCTAGTGTAAGATTGTTGGGGGAAGTAGTAACGTGTTATCAAGCGTTACCACAAACTTTGTTATAGTTGTCCCCTTGACGCCATTATTGGTAAAAATACTGCACCGATTTGAAATCAAAATAAAACTGGTTTAAACTTCCAAAATTTAAAAGAGAAGTAATTGCGGCATGCTTTTGAGGCATGATAATTTAAAGGAGCCTTGCCTGTCATGCGGCAGTTGAAAGGTTCCAGAAATATTTTAGCGTGTAGGACCGTTGCTATGCAACGACCGCGATGTGGGCAAATATGGGAGGGCCGTTTCTGGGCAACGGCTCGGCGAACACGTTCCCGCAACAACGAATCGACGTGCAACGATAGAGGTAACGTTGGAAACTGGGTCTTTCTACGTGGTCCGTGCCGAGGAAGGAAGATAGCTGGGGCGACTCAGCCAGTTAATAGTCACTTCTATGCGGGAGTCTGTGGAAAGAGGGCTTGAACGCGTGAAGCTGAATAATCTTCACCGTTAAAGTCGTTTCCAGGGAACGGCTAATGAAGACACTGTAGGCTGGAAAAGGCGTAGCAGGTGCTGTGGTGATTTGTGAATTGTGAATTGTGGAGATCAGCGGCGGCTCTGTAATTGCTTGTAGTCCCGAGTCGTATATATAAGTGGTCAGTAAATCCAGTCACCAATCCAAAACCCCGTCTGTAGTCACACAAACACGTGATACTATTACTTCACACTGTAATATGTATTTAACCCCCGCATTATTTTACGAGATGTGATAGTGTACCCTGCACCACGAGCTACCCTACTTGTTTATTCTAAGTTGTCCGTTTCCTGTATGGGGTAGTCTAGACCCCGAAATTCTGAGTGAATACAAAATAAGAGGTTCACCCTTTTGGGGAGAGACGTGCTTATGGGCACTTCCTGCAGGTGTTCTCCCCTCGTGATTTCAAAAATCATTTTAATTGGAATCCTCATTTAGAATTCCTATGACCATCCAGTGCTCCATACGTCTGAATGGTCAAACTCTTCTTTAAGGACGACGAATCAAATGTCGATCCTGAATCTGACTACGCCCTCAATAGGCGTGTCTCTGGGTGTCCAAGCACCAAGTTCGGGGTTCGAATCCCTTTAAAAACTCAGGCTTTGCCAGCCACGGCGGACACCACGCTAAACTTTTGACTTGTTCACTTCGGTCGGACTCCTCGCCAGTTTAATCACTATCTTCACGCATTTGTGTGTTACTACTGAACTTCAGTGCGGCATCATCGAGTAGTACACTCAGCACCTCCCTGGAGGCTACCTCTCACTACCTGCCGAATCCTACCGCGTTGGTGCATAGTGCACTCACATCCTTTTGTTCATTTATCAAGTAACTATAATTAATATTCCTAATGTAACCTTGTGTAAGCATTTGATTCAATGCATCATTCTATTAACCTGAAAACCGACTTCCGAAGACTTGAATTTCAATTCTTAAGTGCTCCAACGATCCCAGTCCGCAAGACTTCCGCTCGGTCTACAAGTACATCCCATCACTATCCTTCGGGATACAACAACACACAGCTGTTACTGAAAGTAGAATATTTTCTGCTTTCTTATTCACAACATGAAGCTGACTCGCTCGGATATCACGTGATCTCTTAAGCAATTGCAACAGGCGGGAAATTTTATGTACTGTAATTGGGCCCAGGTTCAGTGATTCATTGTTAGCTTCTTCAAGCCGGTTACGCTTAGATTTTAGGCAGAGACCATTCAGTTTTGTGCTCTACCAGATAAAAAATACCATTACAGATGCTGCGTACATTTCACAAACCCGCTATCGTGTGTAACTTCAGAACACCAAATTGAGTGGTAATGGTGTATCTCTCACAAATTCGGCCATCTACCTTCTTAGTACTGACCGTATGGACTTAAAGGTTAGTGGAACTCATATTTGATGTCATTAAATGCCTTGGAATTCTTGTAACGCCTCATGCTTGAAACGATTCACTTATATTGAAACATATACTTACTGACTGACTTACTTATGGAGCTGAGCCCTTCTTGAGGAGAAGCCAAATCTGCAGCTACTCAAGAATTTCCCAGCATTTTATGGAACCCGAAGGTTCATTACCGTGTTCACAAGGGACCTCCACTGGTCCCTATTCTGAGCCAGATCAATCCAATCTATATCATCCCATCCTATCTCTCTAAGATCCATTTTAATATTGTCCACCCACCTACGCCTTGGTCTTCCCAGTGGTCATAGTGAAATACATACATGAACTCTTCATGAAATAAACCTTATGGACTTAGCGGATCTGTTTGGGATCATTTTACATGTAGTGTGCTCTTTTTGTTCACAGCTGCATTATTAAATCCATTTTTAGGCATTTCGTGTTACTGGTTCCTTATATTCATGAGTCCCTGGCGCAGTAAGCTGGTTTTTCGTTGGTTCATTGCTCACTTTGTGCTGGCTGGAGCTTCTTCCAGCCTGCGATCTTTCACTGTCAGTGAGCATCTTCCGCATGATAGAGTAGAAATTGTACAGAGTGCGTGCTGATGTGTCTTGCCCAGATGTCAGCAACGTCACGCCCACATGCCGCTTCCTGTCACATTATGTGCATCCTTTGACGGAAGTGACCCGCTGGAAGAATTCGGCAGCGTTATCTTTGGTACTGTCATTTAACATAGGCGACATCACTTCTCCAGCAAAATCTGTAATATTAGCCAGATTCAACTCCTACCAGGGTCACAGTGTTCATTTTTTCAGTCGAAAAACATGTCCACATGCCTCAAAACAGAAAAAAAACTCTGGGATTTTAGTCAGCAAGCGAGCTATACCGACCGAGCGACCAGCGCTTGACGGCGAAGTTAGTGCCAAATTTAGCGGATAGAGGGAGTTGCGTGGTCAGCGCAACGGATCCCCACGGCCGTGAATTTCTTTTTTGTAGACCGGAACCGCTATTTCCTTGAAATAGCTCCTCAGTTATCCTCACGAGGCTGAGTGGACCCCGTTCCAGACCCACTATTTCTCAGAAAATGTGGTAGCGCCCGGAAATCTAACCCGGGACCTCTGGATCTGTAGCCAGTAATTCTGACCACTGGACCACATACGTCACCTTTGCAAAAGTATACACGCACAGTAAGTCGACTTACGGACTATGATGTACGTATATGTGGTAAGTACGCACGGACTCTTCAGATGAATATTTCTTGTACGTATAACGTGTAGATCTGTATCTACTCAGGATAGAGATAACAGTGATGAAGTCACTTTGCTTAGTCGAGTATTCTGTCATGAAGACATAAGGGGGAACAGGGGTACAGCTCCGCCATTCTTGACCTGGGCACTAGAGATATCAACTCAGTTCAAGTTGTCCTTGTGCTTAACTAATTAAGCACTACGCCATGAAGACGTATGTGGAACTGGATGTATAGATCCACATTTTCTTGACCTCGGCACCAGTTGGAAGTGAGGTGTCAGCTTCACGCTTCGGTCGTTTTACCCCCGGGAAAGAGCCACCGGTGCCAGTTGTATCTAGGAGGTTTGGTGGACCCTAGAGCCGGTGTGGACGATTGGAGAAGTTAGAATTCTTGACCCTACCGGGAATCGAACTCCGACTACGCTATCCTGGCTCCCTCAGTTGTTTTTACGTTATTAACCGTAGCGTCCTTAGCATAACTTCATATGAGTATCGACGTATAGGAAATGCAGAGACAATATCGCGTTTCTTGTGTTTTCGTTTAACTGTTCTCTAACTTCGGTTCTCCAGTTCCTAGCAGTTTGCTCCATAACACTTTAGTCGCGTCATATTGAATTCCACTCTGCTTCGGAAATGAGTTCTGCTTCGCTAAGGATGTTTGTGGAATTAGCATAAACACACGCTGAATCTGTAGAGATAAAATGCTGACCTATTCTCAGGCAGCCAAATAAGTGCGTTTCATGTCCAGTTTCTTACAATAGAACATCAGGAAATCTACAATGCACAAATGTCCCCTAAGAGTGGTAAATCTAAAGCATGTATTGTCATGTTGATAGTAATGTGTGGACATTTGCTATACACCTAAGTGGCGATTACAATTTCGCGTCTCCTGTGTTCTAGCTGTTGTCTCAGTGTGAACTGCGGTCTTCACTTCTTGTGGCAGGAGGTTGGAGAAAACTGCACAATGAGCTTCATAACTTCTACGCTTCTCCAAGTGTAATTAGAATGATCAAATCAAGGAGGATGAAATGGGCAGGGCATGTAGCACGAAAGGGGGAGAGGAGAATGCATATAGGATATTGGTAGGAAAGCCAGAAGGAAGGAGACCACTGGGAAGTCCAAGGCGTAGGTGGGTGGACAATATTGAAATGGATTGGATTGATCTGGCTCAGAATATGGACCGCTGGAGGGGACTTGTGAACACAGTAATGAAACTTCGGGTTCCATAAAATGCTGTGAAGTTCTTGAGTAGCTGCAAAGTTGGCAGCTTCTCAAGAAGGGCTCAGCTCCATGAGTGAGCGAGCACCCAATGGCATATCCGGTTTGGGTTTTATGCTGACTCGGCAAACATTGTGAACGAATTTACTGTTGGTTGTTGCATTGCTTCATTTTTTCCCCTTGGATAAATTGCTAACACAGTTCTGAAAATGTACAAAGCCCGCATTTGAACTCCACTCCGGAATGTAGCTGCATTGGGTGACTCCCCCTCCTGCCCGGCAAGGAGAATATTAAAGGCGGCCGAAGTAGACATGACAGCCCACCCCCAGCGTAAGGGATGGATACCCACATCATTGAAACGAACGTCTTCATCATAAGAACATTCATGGTAAAATGAAAGCTCATAGCACTAGCCTTGAGGGTCCTTTCATGTTGGCTCCTTGATTACCGTTGCTGAACTGACTCCATTGGGCAGCAAAGCCAGTGGTTACATAGGCACTCGAGAAATTCGCAGCGTTTCATGGAACTTGAAGATTCATAACCGTGTTCGCAAGAGCCGACCACTGGTCCCTATCGTGTGCCACATTAGTCCACTCCACACTCTCGTAGTCTACTCCATTTTAATATTTTCCTCCCACCTACTTCTAGGTCTTCGTCTGATTCTCTTTTCTTCAGGGATAAGCATTACTGAACAGAAGAAAGTACGGGTTATAGAAGCAAGAGGAAGGTGACTGCAATTTTGATACCAACCCTTTGGAGTGGAAA
Organism: Cryptotermes secundus; assembly: GCF_002891405.2. Classification (NCBI taxonomy): domain Eukaryota; kingdom Metazoa; phylum Arthropoda; class Insecta; order Blattodea; family Kalotermitidae; genus Cryptotermes; species Cryptotermes secundus. Next base: position 1,001,650 of record NW_019744110.1, read on the forward strand.
CAGTCCAACACCGATCCTTGACGAAGCAGTTCAGTTCGAGCCCCAATACAGTGATCTAGAGGCAACGCTGTAGAGCTGTTAGAAAGGCGGTCGGGTTAAATCTCACTTGGGACATCGGCTATTCTAACCGAGGTTTATCTTGATATTAGGCCGCGCCATAGCTGTGCGGTTAGTCGCTGGCTTCCCATCGCGGCGGCCCGGGTTCGATCCCAGGTTTGATCAAGTGAGATTTGTGGTGGACAAAGTGGCGCTGGGGCAGGTTTTCTCCGAGTACTTCGATTTCCTCTGCCAATCTTCATTCCACCAATTGCTCTACAATCACCCTCACCTATTCTGGGGCTGGTACAATAGGTCAGAAGTGGCCGCAGTACAAGGGACTTAGTCCCACCCCACTAACAATAAATCTTGATATTCTTCTGTCCCTACAGGCATTGCCGGTAGTACCACAATTGGCACAGGACCATAGCCTTCCAATTCCTTTCCACGTAGTTACCATGCACACATGTATCATCCAGCGATACAACCGTATATACTCATAGTATCGATACTGAAAGTATCAATAAATAACGCACGATAAAAGACCATCCTTCAGCAACTCTTCTAGAGAAACAGAGGCTCTGAGTTTTCCTCGTCCTTCATCTCATTTTACATCTTGCACTTGGCTATGATTAATGTCGCCTCAAGCCGGACAAGTGACGTGTGTGAGTGTTTGATGTTGGTATCGAATTGATTAATGATTATTTATTTTCTTCTAGTTGGCCATATTTTTATTCTCCACCATGAAAATTTTGGTCCTCCTGTGAGACATGTTCTGTATATCGCTATTCATTCTGGTCTTTCATAGTACCTACTTACTTAATTATGGAGCTAAGCCCTTCTTGAGGAGAAGCCAAATCTGCAGCTAGTCGAGAATTAAGCAGCATTTTATGGAACCCGAAGCTTAATTAACGTGTTCACAAGACCCCTCCACTAGTCCCTATCCTAAGCCAGATCAATCCAGTCCATTCCATCCCATCTCTGTAACATCCAATTTAATATTGTCCACCTACCTACGCTTTTGTCTTCCCAGTGGTCTCTTTCCTTCCGGCTTTCCCACCAATATCATATATGCATTCCTCTTCTCCCCCATTCGTGCAACGTGCCCTGCCCACCTCTTCCTTGATTTGATCATTCTAATTGTACTTGGAGAAGAGTACAAGATATGAATCTCCTCATTATGCAATTTTCTCTAACCTCCTGTCTCTTCATCACTCTTCGGTCCAAATATTCTCCTCAACACCCTGTTCTCAACCACCCTCAGTCTATGTTCCTCCCTTAATGTCAGAGACCAAGTTTCACACCCACACAGAGCTACAGGCAAAATTATATGTAGTTTTGTAGGTCCTTCACGCTAGTAAAGTAAATTATAGAAAATTTGATAACACCATCCAGTGTAATTCAAATTGTAGATATTTATTGCCTTTACATGTTTCGTTCAGCTACCATCTTCAGAAGGCATAAGATTAACATGTTCGGGAACGCCTATTGCAAAGCTCAAAACAAATCCAAATGGGGCACAACCAGACATCACAACAACACAGAAACTTGACGAGCTAAAAAAGGGGACATCACTACGTGGGCCTCTGAGGACTCCAAATAATACCCCAACTTTCTGTTTTAACAGAAGAGGCACAAGGACACAAACCATATCCGTTCAAGATCTTAAATAGTAGACATAAATAAGCTTTTAATCCAAATAATTGTAAATAATATTTATATAAAATTTTCTAAGTATGTATTATGAACTTTGTAATAGTAGTTCCTGAAAATGTCGAACTTATGCATTCTGAAGATAGTCAGCTGACCTAAACATATGAAGGCAATAAATATGTACAGATTGAATCACACTGGACGGTGTTAACAATTATTTTATAATTTATTTATGTTGATGTATATTATCGGTCACTTGTGTTTCTGCTGAGATTCTTTAATTTTATTGAAAACCTCAACTCTGTAGATGTGAGTCCATATAGTAGTGTGGCACGGCCGTGTTATATACTTTACTTCAGGCGGTTAGTCGCTGGCTTCCCACCGCGGCGGCCCGGATTCGAGCCCAGTTCAAGTCATATGGGATTTGTGGTTGACAAAGTGGCACTGGTGCAGGTTTTCTTCAAGTACTTTTGTTTGCCCTGCTAATTCTCATTCCACCAAATTCTGCATACAGTCGCCATTTTTTTTTCAAGCCGTATTAAATAATTTGGTTTTTATTTTATTGAAATAATTACTGGACATTTATTTATAATTATTTAAATTTTACTGGTTTATAAATTTTATATAACGTCGTATTGCTTTCTCTTGCGCAGGCAGTACTGTGTTTCAGTGGCGCCAGTTTGTCGCCTCTATGACAGCTCTGTATAAACCATAAGTTTTCGTAGGCGACGCGCGTGTCGAAAAGGGCTTTGTAAGTGCCAGCCAACCATATTCGTGGGTAGGGCAATTTTGACACAGTTGCCCACTTTGAATGTAGGATATCAGTCGAGAGAGTTACGTATTTCTGAAAATTGTCGCCTTTTTGTTTGGAACGTTGTTTTCTGATGCTGGCTTTCGAAACTGTAGATGACTGGACGTCACCTTTTATACCAGCGCAAATGTGTGCTTTCCGCTACTGAATTACTGTATTGATGTTTCAGATCGAAGCAAGGATCACAAATCATTAAGGAAAGCGATGTTCCAGGTTTGATGTAGCATTCAAATGAAAATTTTGTAAACGAAAATTTCTTAAATTAATTTCGATACCGCTGGTGCTGGGAGTTTTGTCCCTAATACCCTTTAGATTCTCATGCTATCCGGCTCCCTAGTTCGTCCAATCAGATCCGTTTACCCACCCTTAATTACATTTGTGGAGTACATCTCTCATTGGCGCCCATCCCTTTTAATTCATTTTGATATAATCCCAAATAACCCCGAGGGAAGAGGTGAACAAAAGGTGAGAGGTTCAGCTACAATACTCGTCTATCATCCGGGGCTGGTACAGTAGGCCACTTAGTGGGCGACATACCAAGTGCAGTCAGTGTCACCCCACCCCACGAAACTGCAAGAGAAAGGCTAGTGCTGTGAAGCAAGCTTTACTGTTACTATAAGCCTACAGTATGATTGCTTTGAAGTTAATTAAAGTTCTTAATGAGTTTACATTGATGCTGTTACTGGTTGGTTGTGATGTGGCAGAAGATGACGCTAAGGTTCGGAGGGAAATGGACAGTGAATTGCTTTTCTCTTCTAGTCTATGTAGCATAATTTTTCACCTCCTGCTTGAATCATTTCTACCGGAATTTGATCGCTATATGGCGATTTATACCTTCCTCCCCCTTGGCACTACAGCCCCAGTGGGCCTAGGCCTACCTCCATGAACTTCTCCGTTCACTTCGGTTTTTCTAGATCTTACACATTCGGTAGAACACCTTGGGCGAGTGATCAGTTCGTCGCAAGGCCTCTACCTGTAGACAAATACAGAAAAACGCACACAAACATCCATGCCCTGAGTGGGATTCGAACCCACGATCTCGTCTTCCGAGCGAGCGAAGACAGTGCATGCCTTAGACCGCTCGGCTACCATGACCAGCTTATACCTTTTTCAGCTTGGCCAAATTATAGGCGGGTGAATAATATTAAAATGGTTCTTAGAGATAGGATGGGTCGGTATGAATTGGATTGATATAGATCAGGGTAGGGACCAGTTGAGGGCTCTTATGAACACTGTAATTAACATTCGCGTTCCATAAATGTTGGGAAGTTCTTGAGTGGCTGCGTGACTGGCGACTTCCCAGGAAGGGCTCAGCTCCATGAAATTAGTCTGTGGAACGTATATGTGAATTTTTTTTTAATTTGGGGGCGATTGCCAGTTGAAAGTTTTTGGCTGGGTTGTAAGGTTCGCAGTTGCACCTCCAACTTTGTGGGAATGCTGCAAGCGGATACTTTTTATCGCCGTAATTTGCAGGATATGAAATTATTTTCTCGCATTAGAAGCGTGACTTGCATTTTCTCGAAATGGTCAGACACAGACTCGCCATAATGTTATCCTCGGCACTTTCCATGATTATGTGTCATTTTGAGCAACTTTCTGCAATATCTGAAATGTGTACATATTCTTTTTTTGTGAAAGTGTTACGCTGGATTCTGTTTGAACGTTGTTTCCGCACGTGTCAGGCGTGCGTTTTCATATTACGTATCTCGCGATGTTTTTACGTCACAAGGATGAATCGAGCCCAAGCGAGATACCTTGATTAGTGAACTAATTAACCTCTGAAATGATAGTGAACTTTCCAGACTTCAGGATCGTATGTTTTGTGCGAGATTCATCCTGCTTAAATTAAACTTTCATCCAGTTTTTGTCTCAGAAAGTTTACAGACGCTGAAATGTAAGCGTCTGGAGTTTTCCCATTTCAGTCTAGTCGAAAGTCGCATGACGCGCATGCTCGCTGTGCCGTCTCCCGCACATTTATAAGTGTTGAGAATCTGCGATTTACTGTTTATGTCTTCATAGTTCATAGGTTAGGTACTCTGGCCTCTTCTGATTCAGAATAAATTTTGACTGTGAATTCTTGTACCATTCGCCGGATCTCCGTGGGCGAGGAATCGTCTCATCTCAAGACTTCTGCTTACACAGAACAACACAACACCCAACCATTCATATCCCCATTTTGTTTCGAGCCCACTGTCCGTCACCGTATGCTAACGCGTTAGACCGCTTAGTCGATGGTCGGTTTGCATTTGTTATGTCATAACGTAGTTCCTGTGTCTAAACGCTACGCTATGAAGACGTGCGGATAGGCGGAGTTATAGTTCCACACATTCTTACTCGTTGAGTGGTCAGCTTCATGTTCTGGCCACTTTACCCCTTTACAGTTTGGATAGGACTTTGGGTGGATTACAGAGCCGGTCTTGGCGCTTTGACAGAGGAAGAATAATCCTTGTCTGTCCCGGGAATTGAATCTCCTTTGTCCAGTCTGTAGCCGCTTCTGGCTGACCTGTGACTACTGTTCTTAATGCATTATTATTATTTAACTGCAAATGGGTTTTCACCTGGTGGCAGTGGTACTACAATAAGACAACAGAAAATAACACAATACTACAATAAGACAACAGATAAGGTTACACATTTCAGTAGTTCTTTGGTGTGGAATTCCAGATGTTCATTGTACTACCATATCAAAATTCTTCTTGTTCCAAAAGCAATGGACGCATCTTCGCTGACATGTTGGTAGAAAAGTAATCGAATTAGATATAGCCATTTGAAGTTTCTTTGGGTGGGGTGAGACTGATTCTACTTCGTTCCTCGGCACTAACTGGCCTGTTGTACCAGCCCCGAATGATAGACGATGAATGTAGAACAGTAGGTGGAATGAGAATTGGCAAGAAAACCTGCCCCATTGCCACTTTGTCCACCACAAATCCCTCATGACCTGACCTGGGCTGGAACCCGGGCTGCCGCGGTGGGAAACCGGCGGCTAACAGCCTGAGCTGTGGCACGGCCAGGCTTACATCAGTAACACATCGGGTTGGGAGCAGATTACTTGTAAATACTGGTCGGAGAGTAACTTGTTTTGCTATCGATTTCCTCTGACTTGCTTCTTGAGTTCTGTTTTCAGTGCAGAAACTTGTGACGAGTTTAGTTCTGAAGTGTAATAATAAAGAACAAGTGAGTGTCTATCAAGTACTGAAACAATATTGAACTGCGTGTTTTCGTGAGTGCTTCTGAGCGGTGGATGTATTTATTATAAAGAGGCGAGAAATGAAATAAGTTTTGTATTGTTAAACTTTCACAATAGAACCTGTAGCCTATGCCGAAAGGACAGGAACATATTACATGGAAACACGACGTTATTTGTGAACAGATTTCTTGCAAGGTAACTCAGCAAGGAAATGTCGTTATTTGACGACGTTCATTTATCATATTTGATTTCGTATTGGGTGCGGAAATGCTAGTAATATCTGTTACTAGTAAACTTTTCCGTGTTGGATGTGTGCCATGTCTGTGTCCTCGATGTTGAAATGTGGAGAGAGGCTTTGGAGACAGGTGTGTCGTATGTCACGCTGCTTTCAATCTTGCAGCGCACTTTCAGTGGTCCCGCTTTTCTCCCCTTTGAAAGTATCGTTGAATTTGCCTTTCTTTCTTCGTGGTGGCATATAGCTATACGGATCTGATCCGTGTGGACCAGCAACAAACTAACAGGATTTTCGTTGTTTTCTATGTTCGTCCTGGATAATAGCTGTGCAGTTCATAAATTATTATTAAATAACCAAAGAAACAGCGTTTTCTGTTGTTATCCTTACACGCGTGAAGTGGCGGTGAGACGGTAGCTTTTGTCCAGGGACACTAAATAATATATGTGACAGGATTAGGTCTTGTATTCATATGGCAGCGGTTTCATGGATCACATCCCGTTTGAGTTAACGGGCGCATGAGCATACATACGCACCCACACAGTGCCTTGCTTTGGCATCAGAAATTGTTTCGAGATTTTCTTACGGTTATTGGAGAGTACGTCGTCGTTACATTATGGTACTAAGTACTACACAATGATCAGGAAGGACGGAGTGGAGGTAGACACTCCACAGTTTCATACTCTCCGCGTTTAAAGGTAAGCGCCTAGCTTCATGCTGCTGCCTCTTCATCCCTGGAGAAGATCCTCGATAGCCATTAAGTGTGAGGCTGGTTGGCCCCAGGCCAGTCTAGGTATCGAACTCGGGTTCTGTAGTCTATAGACATTTATTTTATTAACTGATACGTACTGTCGTATTATAAGGTTGATGCTTCTATTTACCTAAGAGCGTTAGGTAAAGAGACTTATTTCTTTGTATAGTGCGAAATATTTATTTCCAACTTTATTTTTTTCAGTAAGTAAAAAAGTAAAGCTATCCCTGTAAGAGGCCGTGAAGGCCTATAGGGTTGTGTGACGTTGAGGCTCCCACATTATCTAGACAATCGGCCCAAAGATGGCGGTAAGGTTGTCAGCCTTACGCGCCAGCCGCGCTTTACTCCCCAGGAAAATTATTTAATTAATTCCTGGTACTCATTTCTGTTAGAGGCTGAGTCAACTCCAGGGCCATATTGCGGTTGGAAGGATTAGGTCAATTGAAAAAATCCAGTGACCTCATCGGGACTTGACCTTCCGGCTTGTAGCAACTCAATAAAAACTGTATTACTCCAAATTGTTTATACAGACTTTATACAGTACATAGTGGTTCGGCTCGAATTTTTTAGTCTCATGAAAGATCGGCTACTGTCAGTTTGAACTATCCAATTTAAGTTTAAGGTCTTTCATTCTGGTCCGTCACACTAACCAATTAACAATCAAGTTCCTTCCGTCAAATGTGACACTTTTTTAAGTTTTCCACCTCGTCAGCACCTGCCTTACATGTTTCGGCTCACCACGGAGCCATCATCAGAGGCATTTATAGTAGAAAAAGAAATCACCAACACACAAAACTTCACTTTGTCCAAGATAGCCACGTTCCAGTTAATTAAAATAATTACAAATAGTTAAAATTACCCAGAGTGTCGATTCACTAAAAGTTTTTTTTTTTTCACACACCACAGTAGCTTCCTTATTTGATTCGTCGTTAATTCTGTAAAATTATGTTTCGTTATTTGAAGTAAGAATTCTTAAAATCCCGAAACATGTAAGGCAGGTGCTGACGAGGTGGAAAACTTAAAAAAGTGTCACATTTGACGGAAGGAACTTGATTGTTATCCAATTTAAGGTCACTCATCGCGTTTCGGGTCCGAGATATGTTGGTTATAGGATCAAGGACTGTCAGCTTTGTATTTCGGACATATTCCTTGAAAGTGACGCTCTTCTGCGCACATGTTTCTTATATTCTGAATTAATCTATGTGTTCGCTAAATATATTGATGGATATCTTCCACATGGAAACCTGACGCTGTACTATCTTCTAATTGTCCTATTAGTCGAGTACTTTGTTAAATAAGGCTGGTTAGTTTTCATTATGAGCGTATTATAGACTTCGAGAATATTAAGCGGGCCATTTTCTTTAGTTTATACGGGTAAGACAGGCGTAGCTGCTTACGATAGCATTTCCTCGCATCTCTATGGTCTAGTGGTCAGCGTTCCTGGCTACAGATCCAGAGGTTCGGGTTCGATTCCCGGCGCTACCAGATTTTTTCGGAGAAGTAGTGGGTCTGGAACGGTGTCCACTCAGCCTCGTGATGATAATTGAGGAGCTATTTGAGGGAAATAGCGCCTGCGGTCTAGAAAACCGAAATTAGCGTGTATAGTTCTAAGGTTTAATTGACATAACGGCAGTTGATGCGGGGTCTGACATTCGGAGAGGTAATAAATCTTTGAAAGAATGCTACTTTGCATGCAGAATGTGACATAAAGAAGTGGCTGCTCGATGCGGTGGACGTAGCTGTTTCACTATGAAGGCAGTAAGGAATGAACCGGTTGAGCTAGGCATGTGAAAGTTTGTGCGAAAGTGGAATATAATCCCACCTACAAATTGTGTATTAAAAATTAGTTACAGCACAGGAATTCGTCTTTCCATTTATGTCTGGCAGTTTTCTGGAAGTAGTTCCTAAGGTCTGCTAGTGGAAGTAATGGCTAGAAGTCTATAGATCGATAAGTGTTATAATTCATGCCTCCTCCTCTATACATGAAACACGGTAAATTATATGATACCTGTATTTATATCATTCTCGCATGGCTGCATTCGGTTGGGATGTTGGAACAGTTTGGATTTCGCTGTTTGTGGTGCATTTAGTATGTAATTCAGCGCAATATGAATTTGAACTTATTCCACTCGTGTTCCTAGCTGGCGTGGAATGACAGATGTGTTCTGGCGGCCCCGTACCATATTATTGTAGATCGTTTGATGTCGGGTCGCCTGGCAGGCTCGCCTTAATCAATACTGATGACAAGCTGGGGAGAGCAAGACTTGCAGGAACTTTGAAAAGAAGATATTTTCTTCTTCCCTCCACACCCCATTCGGACTTCTTGCCCATTATTCGTGCATTCCCAATCTTCCAAGAGCCATTTTTATCTCCGCTACATCATTTTCTGTAGGGTACTTGTTCTAAAATGGGAATGCAGTGATTTCCTGAGGACGTCATACCGGAAATTGTGATTTAGGATCCCGTCTTACCCTGACACTGAGGTAACTAACCGGAATTAGTAATACGGCGCCTTCGGTATGTCATCTGCAAAGCTGACTTCTCCTGAGACACTGTGTTCACTAGTTCGAATCTCTTCGTTCTTTGAGTAAGGTAAAGTGAAAGGTAAAGTTGTCCATGTGCTAAACTAATTAAGCATTACGCCATGAAGGTGTATGGGGGTCTGGATGTATTCTTTCTCTTGCTCCCACTCGTCGCTAGGCCGCTACCTAAACACAGAATAAACGCATACACACACCAAACATCCATGCCTTGTGTGAGATTCGAACCCACATATTAATACAAAATTAGTATTACAGAAGTATCGGGATGAATTGTCTTTCTGGACAAAGCTGGCTCTTGGTTGCAAGAATACGCAGGGTACTCCAGCTGGGTTGATTTACTTTGGAATAGATACCGTCTTTCATCTGTGCTCAGTGTGTGTGGCCACACTGCGAAGGCAACTTCAGAGAAATTAAAAAAACGAACAAATCATAATCAATGTATACTTTCCCTTATCAGTTATAATTATTATTATTATTATTAGACCACCTCTGTGGTCTAGTGGTCAGAGTTCCTGGCTACAGATCCAGAGATCCAGGTTCGATTCCCGGCGCTACCAGATTTTCTGAGAAGTAGTAGGTCTGGAACGGGGTCCACTCAGCCTCGTGAGTATAATTGAGGAGCTATTTCAAGGAAATAGCGGTTCCGGTCTAGAAACCCGAGATTAACGGCCGTTGCGCTGACCACGCAACACCCACTATCCGCTAAAGTTGGCACTCACTTCGCCGACAACCTGCGGTCGCTCAGTCGGTATAGTTCGCTTGCGGACTAAAACCACGGAATTTTTTTTTGTTTGTTTTTGTTCACTTATCCGTAAAATGAAACTTTGCTTCACCACTAAGGAAGACATTATACGGCATGTCCTCTCCATATTCTCCTATGAATCATACGATATCTCGGGCAATGACCCCAGAACTGCGCGGTTCCTCACGTTTCCGCAGTACAGGAATGCTATTTGGAGTGGTAGATGTAATCTGTTGTAGCCTGCTGTGAGTCTGAATAAGGCATACGCACCCGTGAGCCAAGTTTCTTCGCCCATTTGTTAGGCCACTGTATCAATCGGTCAAGCATCTTTCTCCTTTAGTTTGTTAACACTGAAGGTTTCCCGCCACATTTTTTATCATTGACACTTCCACCCGTAGGAAAACTGTCAAAGTCTTGCAACTCTGGTCTTGTTGGGGGCAGGAGAATTGGAATGTCTCGTGAAACGATCCTTCAATGTGTGCATGTGACCGGGATGCTAAAATTATGTTCAGTTTCGAACACACTCTTCGCCGGGGAAAAAGGCACGCTGCGCTTGTAAAGCAAAACACTGCTGGCGCCGGTCCGATTGTTATATCATCAAGAGTTCTTGTCGTGCGGGTAACCTCAGGTGCTAGCTTTTGCTCGCGTGATCATATTAGTTGGTTAGTTTGTTAGGCTTTGTGTGTTCTTTGAGGTCTCGAGCCACAACCAGTGCTGCTCTTCATTGTAAGAAGGTATATATTTCAAATTCGCCCGAAACTATTTACTGACTTCACTTGATTAATTTCAGTACACACGTTAGATTTGGTGGTTTTCACAGTCATCCCAAAACCAGAATGCCTTAGTTGTTGGCACAGCCAGTTCACAGGACTTCACAGTGGTGCAGAGAGCATCCCAAAACCAGAATGCCTTCGTTATTGGCACAGCCAGTTCACAGGACTTCACAGTGGTGCAGAGAGAAATTGTCTGCCTACTGCATGTTGTGTTTGGCGGCTGGGAACAGTTCACTTGCCCCGAGATTCACGTCCGTCACATTGTTGCTGTGGACAAATCTCCCGTCCAGTTAATCCTACCGTTTGTTTGAATAAAGATCAAGAAACCCAAAGTTCTAGAGGAGGGTAATATTCTAATCAGTCTGTAGGTCAGGGAAGGGGAAAGTGAGCCATATAAACATGGAGACATTAGCAGGATCCAGTTGTGGTTTGGTGGCGGTGAAGCGCAGCGCAGGGCTTTGGCTTGGGTAGTCCACTGTCGCAGTCTCTCAGAGATGGCCACTAATTTCGTACGGAAGGTCAGAATGTTACGCAGTATGTAACTCCATCATGAGAGAAATTTATCCGCTCCCTCGGAAGCCTCGGCAGGAATAATAGGCATCCTGTCCGTCACACTATTTGACATTACATGAACAACTCCACCATCGGATGCGACCAAACAAAAAACAAACAAACTCCATGGTTTTAGTCCGCAAGCGAACTATACCGACCGAGCGACAGCCGCTTGTCGCCGAAGTTAGTGCCAACTATAGCGGATAGAAGGTGTCACGTGGTCAGCGCAACGAATCCCCACGGCCGTTAATTTCGGTTGTCTAGACCGGGGCGGCTATTTCCTTGAAGTAGCTCCTCAATTATCATCACGAGGCTGAGTGGACCTCGTTTCAGACCCACTACTTCTCAGAACAAAATCTGGTAGCGCCGGGAATCGAACCCGGACCTCTGGATCTGTAGCCAGGAATTCTGACCACTAGAGTCTAGTGACCAGACCACAGAGGCGGTCCATCGGATGCGACCACATTGGTTTAATTACATAGAAAGAGACCATCATCAGAATATGCTCAGAAATCGAGGAACTGTAAAGCGCTTTCTCATGTATTGAGCAACTTGTGATGATGGCCTCTTTAAGGCCGAAACATGTAAAGGTTTTTATGCGTTTGGATTAAGTTGGTCGCACTCCAGGGTGGTGGTGATGTTGCTTAACTTCAGAAGGGACCATTTAGCGTGAAAGAACTTGCTGATGGGGTGCTGTTGTTATCATTGTTGTTTTAATTAATATTTAGAACAAAATCGAATTGCATGTATAGTCCCACGTCCAGTCGCACGTACCTGTTTTTGTCTTCCCTTCGCCCCTTGTCGATACGTGCCACTCCTGCATTAACGTAGTTTCGTACCGATATCGTTTTCTTATGGCGCAGGTTTCTTTTACTGGTGCGATTATTCATAGAAAATATGTTCATGCAGTCCATGCGTTTTTTTCTCAGAATACTTTCCGTAACTACTCGTATTTTAACGATAGGAGCTTCTCCTCCATGGCTTAAGTTGAACACTGAATGCAAGTGTTGATTTACATTCTGTAAGTTCAGAACCCACTGGCGACATGAAAAACTAAGTACAGTACCGTCACTCACTCATGGAGCTGAGCTCTTCTTGAGAAGCTGCCAATTGTTCAGCTACTCAAGAACTTTCCATCATTTTATGGAACCCGAAGGTTCATTACCGTGTTCACAAGAGCCCTCCAGAGTTCTCTATCCTGAGCCAGATCAATCCAATCCATCCTATCTTATCTTTCTGAGATCCATTTTTATATATTGTCCACCCACCTATGTCTTGGTCTTCCCAGGGGTCTCCTTCATTCCGGCTTTCCCACCAGTGTCCTATATGCATTTCTCCTTTCCCCCATCCGTGGTACATACCCTGCCCACCTAAACTTCCTTGACGTCATCATTCTAATTATACTTGGAGAAGCGTACAGTGTATGAAGCTTCTCATTATGCACTCATTTGGTAAATTTATAGAACCTTCGGTCATATTCCATTCCTTCTTTCGAGTATACCTGTTGGGTTTGTAGACAGCCCGACTGACCCAGTGTTCCATCTGTTTCAGAGGTGACCCGAGAAGTGGCCAGGGTGCAAGCTAGTGGGAAGCCCCTGCCCAAGGAGAGTAAATATGTGGACATCTACCGGGAGAAGCCGATCCGGGTTGCAGTGAAAGTGCTGGTGCCTATTAAGGAGCACCCAAAGGTATGACTGAGCTTGTTGCTGTAGTTTGATTTGTTGCCGTTTGGGGTTGCAGGATAACGCAAAACACTGCATTTTACGGCATTGTTATGCCTGAGAGTTTTTTGTATATAGAAATGCCCTTTTGAATTTCGAGTACGTGCATCCCGTTATGTGACTGCATTGCAAATAAGGCAACCCAGCGCCGAGATCCGCCTGACATTCCGTAATAACTCGCGGACCACGGTGTCTTACCTTGTACCCCTTCCATTTGGCATTGCGCGTGACCTTTACAGAGTTAACCTCATCAGCCAGGCTGCTGCATTCGCCATTTGTCATTAACCACTTTACCGCTGCGCATGAGTACATATCACACCGAATGACGTCGTGTTAATGTAAAGTGTAGTGCAAACTCGAGTTTGCTCAAAGCAGAAAGAGACGTAACTCAGAATTTGTTCACTGTTAAATATGGCCCCTGTGTGTAACTGACATTTCTCTTAGAGGCGTACATTCAGTTTCGGTTTTGGTTTGACCTCTGTGGTGATTGTGTATTGATTCGACTAGTTGTTTCGGATGCAGCGAAAATGTTATACTTTCTCGACTTAGTCTGAGGACTGTATAAGGAGATGCTTTCAGTTAGGAAATCGACTTTGATGATGTTGGAAGAGCGTAAAGAGGTCACAGATTTCCCCGTTCTTTGTTATTCTTGCAACATTTTTAGGGAAGATAAACTACATTCTCTGGGGCCCACCCATCCTCCTGTCCAGTGAGTACCAAAGGTTTCCCCGCTGGTAAAATGACTCATCTCCATCTAGCGTCGAAGTCAAGAAGGATGGAGCTATGATTCCACACCCCCATACTTCTTCATGACGTGGCACTTAATTAATTAGGCACAAGGGCAGCTTAACCACATTCATTTTCTGAGAGAGTAGAAGGATGCAAAAGTAAGAATTTCGTCTAGATCTGTTACGAAAACGGGACTATTTTATTGGAAGAGGGCATTGATAATAGATTCTCGGCAGATTATAATAATGATCTGTGTAGTGTTTCTTTAGAGTCCGTCGCGTTGGGTCAGATAGTAGACATACTGTTGTAACGCCCGCTTGTCCTTTGATGAAGCACCGAAATACGGAATGACATGTGAGTGTCCGATCTGAGGTTCTCACGGTGGTGATTATGAAGAGTTCTACCTTCTGGGATATAGCGCTGTGTAGCATCAAAGGTTCTCACGGCGGTGGTTATGAAGAGTTCTACCTTCTTGGATATAGCGCTGTGTAGGATCTGAGGTTCGCACGGTGGTGGTTATGAAGAGTTCTACCTTCTGGGATATAGCGCTGTGTAGGATCTGAGGTTCTCACGGTGGTGGTTATGAAGAGTTCTACCTTCTGGGATATAGCGCTGTGTAGGATCTGAGGTTCTCACGGTGGTGGTTATGAAGAGTTCTACCTTCTGGGATATAGCGCTGTGTAGGATCTGAGGTTCTCACGGTGGTGGTTATGAAGAGTTCTACCTTCTGGGATATAGCGCTGTGTAGGATCTGAGGTTCTCACGGTGGTGGTTATGAAGAGTTCTACCTTCTGGGATATAGCGCTGTGTAGGATCTGAGGTTCTCACGGTGGTGGTTATGAAGAGTTCTACCTTCTGGGATATAGCGCTGTGTAGGATCTGAGGTTCTCACGGTGGTGGTTATGAAGAGTTCTACCTTCTGGGATATAGCGCTGTGTAGGATCTGAGGTTCTCACGGTGGTGGTTATGAAGAGTTCTACCTTCTGGGATATAGCGCTGTGTAGGATCTGAGGTTCTCACGGTGGTGGTTATGAAGAGTTCTACCTTCTGGGATATAGCGCTGTGTAGGATCTGAGGTTCTCACGGTGGTGGTTATGAAGAGTTCTACCTCCTGGGATATAGCGCTGTGTAGGATCTGAGGTTCTCACGGTGGTGGTTATGAAGAGTTCTACCTCCTGGGATATAGTGCTGTATAGGATCTTTAGTTCTCACGGCGGTGGTTATGAAGAGTTCTGTCTTTGAGATATAACGCCTTGTAGTCCGTTGGAAGTCAACCGGCATTTCGGAGGAACATATCTCCAGGATAGAAGAATAAGCCGAACGGGAAACCAGCGTCTAGTCTATTTATCCATCCATGGCTCTACAGCCCTTTGTTGAACCGTGCCCACTTTTTCGCTTTCTTGATATTTTATCACAGTCGATAAGGGCTTCATGGAGGGGGGATCAGCCCGTCCCAAGGCCGGTACCTACATACAGGACAGCACAAACACAGAATGAACGCTCACAAACATCCATGCTTCATCCATGATATGTATGCAGTGTCCGTCTTTTAGTGCACTCAATTTCACTTGTTATTCACAACATGTTTCGGCACTGTAGTGCGATCATCAGGTGCTCCATTTACGTTAATCTATTTCATTGCTTGCCATTATGTCATTGTAAAATTTGAAAGTATTTAAAAATGTTCGTCAATTATAATAAATATTTATATACTAAAAACTTGTTAAGATTATTTATCTTATCTGTCCCAATTCTAACACCGCGCATAGTTCCACCACTATGGGAGTCGTTCCTCTTACTCTCAGTGTATATCGTGTCTCGTGTTGTGTGTTCCCTGTTTGGTTGCGGGTGTTTTAAATTTTACAATGACATAATGGCAAGCAATGAAATAGATTAACGTAAATGGAACACCTGATGATGGCGCTATAGTGCCGAAACATGTTGTGAAATAACAAGTGAAATTGAGTACACTAAAAGACGGACACTGCATACATATCATGGACGAAAATCAGCGCAACAGGACGCTAAAATACAACATTATCCATGCTTCAAGTGGGATTCGAACCCACGATCCCAGCGTTTGAGCGGGGGAAGACAGTTCCTGCTTTAGACCCCCCCCCGGCAGTGTCTAGTCTAGTCTATAAATTAAATCCAACTTGACAGATTTTAAAGGAGTTACGCAGACCGTTACTGTAATCTGCCGAGAGTCTGTTAATCTCAACCTCATTCTAATATATTACCAGTTTTTGTAACAGATCTAGATGAAATTCCTGCTTCTGCGTCGTTCTACTCTCCGCAAAAGTGAATGTTATTAAAAGTAAAGTTGTCCTTTTGCTTAATTAATTAAGCATCACGCCATGAAGGCTTATAGGGAGTGGAGGTATATCTTACCACTTGCTTTCACGCTGGTATCTTGCTGGGCTTGTTCTTTCACCCTGAGGCGATATATTCCTCCGAAACGTCGCTTGACTAACAACGGACTACACGGCATTATATCCAGGAGATAGTACTCTTCATGTCAAGTTCAGGTTTGAAAAGAGACAGCAGATATGAGGAGATGGCGACCAGTCCACATGCAGATCCATGTGACAAGTTCAGATTGCGAAGTATGTACCCATAACAAGGCTCTCCGCGCACCATACATGGCTGCACATTTTTGTAGCCCCGGAATGTGTACTGCATCCAGGGTATTCAAAACATTCCAGATGTCGAAGCGGGGCTGGTGGACTCATGTCCACGCATTGCCCGGGGAATACCGACACTCCGCGAACATTGAACGCCTCCTTCCCTTGCGTTCATTCTCGTGTTTCTGCCCTTTTAAGGTGCCTCAGTGGTTTTCATTACTTACCTAAATACCCGATATGCTGTTAGTTACACGTGTCGTCTCGGAAATGGTCAGTGCTGTGATTGCCCGGTCTGGCCGATACCGGCGTTATATTTCAGTTTCCATCATACTTTATCAGTTCATTTTTAATTTAAAGACATTGGTCTAGTGGTCAGAGTTCCTGGCTACAGATCCAGAGGTCCCGGGTTCGACTCCCGGCGCTACCAGATTTTCTGAGAAGTAGTAGGTCTGGAACGGGGTCCATTCAGCCTCGTGAGGATAATTGAGGAGCTATAGCGGCCCGGTCTAGAAAACCGAAATTAACGGCCGTGGGGATTCGTCGCGCTGACCACGCGACACCCTCTATCCGCTAAAGTTGGCACTAACTTTGCCGACAAGCGGCGGTCGCTCGGTCGGTTTAGTTCGTTTGAGGACTAAAACCACGGAGTTTGTTTTATTTTTGTTCACTTAGCCGTAAGATGAAACTTTGAAGGAAGACATTATACGGCATGTCCTCTCCATATTGCCCCATGAATCATACGAAACCTCGGGCAATAACCTCAGAACTGCGCGGTTCCTCACGTTTCCGCAGTACAGGAATGCTATTTGGAGTGGTAGATGTAATCTGTTGTAGCCTGCTGTGAGTCTGAATAAGGCATACGCACCCGTGAGCCAAGTTTCTTCACCCATTTGTTAAGCCATTGTATCAATCGGTCAAGCATCTTTCGCCTTTCGTTTGTTAACACTGAAGGTTTCCCGCTACATTTTTTATCATTGACACTTCCACCCGTAGGAAAACTGTCAAAGTCTTGCAACTCTGGCCTTGTTTGGGGACAGGAGAATTGGAATGCCTCGTGAAACGGTCCTTCAACGTGTGCATGTGACCGGGATGCTAAAATAATGTTCAGTTTCGAACACACTCTGCGCCTGGGAAAAAAACCGCGCTGCGCTTGTAAAGCAAAACACTGCTGGCGCCGGTGCGATTGGTATATCATCAAGAGTTCTTGTCATGCGGGTAACCTCAGGTGCTAGCTGTTGCTCGCGTGATCATGTTCTATCACCTTGTCACGGATCATTAAACGATACCTGCCAGGTTTCTTGAATTATGAGTCAGCCTGTATCTGTGCTCGTATTTTTTCCCCCATTTGTGACTTTCTGTGAAAGTTTTTTCATGCTCTGCCATTTCATTTTTACGTCTCTATGACCGTGCCTGTTGATCAGGTTTATTTTTTAATCTAGAAGAGTGTAATTTTCTGTTTCCTTTTTGCAGTAGAACTACTTCGTAGCTGATTTTAACTTCTGGGGTAGTTTTCTTCTTTTTCTGTGTCCTTTTTGCTGAGCTCTTCAAATTCGACGTTACTAAGAAGTGGCCAGAGTGTACATCTCTGCTCTCGTATTCTCTTGTAGCGCTTACTTGTAGTGTCAGCTTCTTGCTGACCACATGTACTGCGAATAGCCATATGACCACAAAGTAATTTGTAATATTTGCTCATTAAACGTAGCACAGTTTGCAAAGTTTTCCCGTTTTTATTTAGGACTTTTCTCCCTTTATACCTAAAACTTCTTGTCTCCGTTATTTACCTGTAGGTTCATTTAAGGCTGCAAATAAGCTACTAAGCTTCCTTAACCTGCTGAACAACATACAGAGTTCCAAAATATGGGCAACGGATGTAATATACAGTAAAACTTGGTTATAGCAACATCGGTTTCTGCGACACCTTGTCTATTGCGTCAAATATTCAATGGTACGAACTAATTCCTCATAAAGCAACTGTTTTTATACCTTGCTTAGTACGACATGCACAAATGCATCAACCTCGTATGTAACGTCATTTTCATTCCTGAATTTCTCTGATATGGACATTGAACGTAATTTAGAAAGTGTGTATTGGGCAAGTAACAGGAAACAGATGAAGATAACTGATTACTGTACTCGTATCTAGGTACAGTAAGGCACAACAATTGATGTAATCTACTGTAATTTGGTGAGTAGGCCTACCTTTAATATACAGTATTAGTGCGGTGTGTATTGTCAGTGAAAAGCGCTGTAATATGTCTTTGATATTACACATTTGGACAATTCCAGTCTGTACTTAACTACGTATTTCACAAAAAAAATGCAACATTTTAACTCGGTTTTTGGTAGATTTTTACGTGACTAACATAAGGCTACTGTGGAAGTGCCCATTTCGGTTACAACGACATTCGTTTATAACAACATTATTTTTAGGTCCCTTTGATGACGTTATAACCAAGTTCTACTGTACTTTCTTTTTAAAATGCCGAATGAAGAAGATTGAGTAATTGTGAGGAATCCCCGATCACCTCCTGAAAGTAATATGGAAGCCTCTGGAAAAAATTCGAAAATAATTATAGTAAAATATGGAACATAGGTTAAGCAAGCCGCGCCATAGCTCAAGCGGTTAGGCGCTGGCTTCCCACCGCGATTGCCCGGGTTCGATCCCGGGTCTGGTCAAGTGGGATTTGTGGTGGACAAAGTGGCGCTAGGGCGGGTTTTCTCCTAGTACTTCGGTTTCCTCTGCCAATCTTAATTCCACCAAATTCTCCATCATCATAATCACCCGAGGCAGGCTAGAATAGGCCAATCAGCGGCCGCCTTGCCTAGTGGACCTAGTTGGACTCTGCCCCCCCGCACTAAGTGAATTAAAAAAAAATAGGTTAAGCAAAAGAAGTATTTGATATTAAGATGTAAAAGAAATAAGTTCTGGGAAAAATAATCGTCTACTTTCTTTTCACTGTAATTTTAATGTTGACACGAGTAGAAATAAATGAATCAATTCAATTTGGGAGGCTGGTATTACTGATGAGAGTGATTTATTGAGGTACACCGTTGAGATGGCCTCAGATGGCGTTATATACATACATACACAACACGGGAACATGTCTACCGAGTCGTTGCCTAGCAACGGAAGGTGGATACACAGAGCCACAGACTCTCCTTTTGATATAAAACGGACCGCATAATAAACGACGCCTCCAGCAGTTCTATTGTTTCATGTGTATTTGTTGCCGCGGTAACGTTTTTACTAAACCATTACCAAGAAACGGTAAAGGCTACACATATAGACAGACTGATGAGAGAGATTTATGAATTAGACCGTTGAGATTGGGTTCAAATTTCATAAAGATTGCTTCAGCCATTCAAGAGTTGATGAGGGGGGATACACAGACATAAGGTGATCGCATAGGTATTTTTTTTTTCGGAATAAGGAAAGGGACCTAACAAAAGAAAAATTTATATGAACCGGTTTTAAGGGTGAGACTTTCAACGACACGATTTAATTAGAAATCGGGAGGGCACTGGGGGACTGGAAGACCCAAGGCAGGACGCAAAGCTGAATAATCAGTGGAGAGGGGGGGGTAGTTACGTGAGTGCCGTGTTCCTTCGAAGAAGCATGACGATTGTTCCACATATTTTTGTGTTCGGCGAGAACAGGCGACAGACACCCATCTTCGGTCTGTACACTGCAAGAACTTCCTTAGAGAAAAAGATAGATATAGCTATCATGCTATTGTCTTCTGCGCGCTTGTAACTGACAGCCTGCAACAAGCTGCCAGAAAGCATGTGGCGATGCCAAACCCGTGCACACAATTAGCAATTTGCTCTCTCGTAGCATGTAAACAATTGACTCCAAAGCACTGCACTAAACGAGTGGATTGGTTGGCACGTGGTTAATTTATGGATTATGTGTCGGACATGCCTGTGTTCCTGCTTCATGGCATATGCAGAGAAACACGTGAGTTCGCTGTCTAAAAGAAAAAGAAATGAATAGCGTTCCCTTAAGCGCGTCAGGATATATAAACTCGCCACTTGCATATTACATATTTGTGCATACCCACATTAGACTTAATTTCTGTTATGGAAAGTTAAAAGACCGCCTCTGTGATCTAGTGGCCAGTTCCTGACTACAGATCCAGAGGTCCCAGGTTCGATTCCCGGCGCTATTACATTATCTGAGAAGTAGTGGGTCTGGAACGGGGTCCAATCACCCTCGTGAAGATAATTGAGGAGCTATTTCAAGGAAATAGCTGCTGCGGTCTTGGGGATCCGTCGCGCTGACCACGTGACATTCTCTGTTCTCTAAATTTTGCACTACATTTTTTAATTCGCTTAGTGGGGGGGGGGGCGGTGTAGTCCAGCTGGGTCCACTTGGCACGGCGGCCACTGATTGATTTATTGTACCTGCCCCGGGTGGTTGTGATGATGGAGAATTTGGTGGAATGAAGAATGGCAGGAGAAACCGAAGTACTCAGAGAAAATCCGCTCCAGCGTCACTTTATCCACCACAAATTCCACTTGACCAGACCCGGGATCGAACCCGGGCCGCTGCGGTGGGAAGCCAGCGACTAACCGCTTGAGCTATGACGCTGCCTAAAGTTGACACTAACTTCGCCGACAAACGGCGGTCGCTCGGTCGGTATAGTTCGCTTGCAGACTGCAGGCCACGGAGTTTTTTTTTATGGAAAGTTAAAATCACATCGAGACAAAAACGTCTGAAGCCGATCTTCCTTCTTTCCCTTCTTGCGCAGTCGCATGTTATTCGTTTCATAACATAGGCACCAGTTTAATTTTTTAAACTAGTGGAGTTACATTCGTTCTGGTGGAGGGGGAAATTACGTATACGTGTATAGTGGGACAATCTACACAACAGTAATTTTGAAAGAGACAAATAGACACTACTGTATCAACATTTGTTTTTATTGGTTGTCGGTGGTAACGCTACATGTTTCGACCCTTTTCTTGCATCTTGCAACATCGTTGTTACATTGCTTTTATTCTGTACCTAGGCCTAATATGTTTCTGTAACTGCGTTCGTAATCTACTCGTATGTAATTTTATGTAATCTACACCAAACTAAAATAAATCATCGTTTATTCCTTTTGATGCTGTAAGTTTTTAAGAATCTTATGTCTATTGGAATATCTTCTGTCAGTGGTGCAACCTTATGATGGATTCCACTGCAGCCTGTCAGCTGTTAACAAGACCGTGCGAGAGGAGAAATAGGATAACTGATGGTATTTTAACTCCCTTCTCGCCGCGCAATTAAAAGCGTTATTAGGGAAATGGCGGGCTAAAGGGGGGTGGGGCGAAAGCATAAGAGCTTCCGTCTACAGAGGAAAAGAGTGACTGACTTCTCTCCATGTTAATGGGACGACTTTTAAGCGGGCAAAAAGTTGCTACTTGGATTCAGAAAGAAAGACATCGTTCGGGCTTCGTAAGTCTTGTAATAAATTCTCTTATATTTATCGTTGTCTTCTCGCTACAGCAAAAAAATAAATAAATAAGTTGAATAAATAAATACTAGGAGACGAGAGAAGCAGTATTTTGACAGATGTGCGTAAGTTATGTTCATCTAATGTGTTTCAAGAGTTAAGTTTTAGTTTTAAATTATTCGTTTCCTTCTGTATTTCTATGCGACTAGGGCTTTCAGAACCAACTAGGCCTTTTGCTTTTTCTTGGTGTTTCAGCAAGATAGCACATGCCCTATTATAACTTTATATGTTTGGGTTTGCACTGTGTACCTTGTTTACTGTATTGTTTATGATTTTGTTTTTTATTGTTCCCTTATGTTATAGACTTTCCTTTTCTGTGTCTGTGTAAGTTCTACTGCCACCGGGTGAACACCCAATTGCAGTGAAATAATAATAATAATAATAATATTCGTGAATCGTTAAAGGCTTTAGTGTGCGTTCTTTGCATTTCCTACACGAAATGAATGTTTCGTCCATCTGTCTTCAGGTTCAACCTCTAAACTTATTAAAATTGATATGGATGAGGTACACCAATAGGCATCGGTTAGTTATAATCACTGGTATATACAACGTTCAAACAGAACGTTTTCATTTTCTGAAACAAAATATCGTACAAGCATTGGCACACAAATAAAAATATAAATCTCATTAAGCGTGTGACTTTAATTTAAAACATGTTACGATGTAAAAAAGAAACACTCGTTGACTGCAGTGTGATGTCTGTGGTGATTAGCCGTACCGTATCTGCAATAAGCAATACTAACGAGATGTTCGCAAAGACCGAACTGGGAAAATGTGTGTAGGCCATCTCCAAATTGGATTATACCGTTCTACTCCCTCTTCTGTACCAGTCATGCTGCACATGTAGCGCCTGTCTGATCGTTCTGTATGTCCATGTCATATGTGTGGAGGTTGTTGTTATAATAGTAATAATAATAATAATAATAAAAATTATGAGGTACACAGGTAAATGTAGCCCTGTAACAGGCCGTGGAAGCCCATAAGGTTGCGAGACGTCGCGGCTCCCACATTTTCTAGACAGTTGGCTCACAGATGGCGGTGAGGTTGTCAGCCTTACACATCGGTCGCTCTTTACCCCCAGTTAAGATCCCTGGTACTCATTTCAGTTAGATGCTGAGTCGACCTCAGGGTCATTTCGCGGCTGGAATTGAAAAATACAGTAAACTCACTCATCGAAAATCGAACACGTGACCTTCCGACTTGTAGCATGGTCCCTCAACCAACTACGTTACCGCGTGCCCCGATAATAATAATAATAATGGACTTACGATATTAATAAACATTTTTATGCTACATTTGTTGGGCATAACTTCAAAGTCCTCGCCGTTGCCGTGTTTGCATTCACAAAGACTTAACACACAAATCTGATATGTTTATGATCTAACAAAAACAAAAATCTCCGTGGCCTGTAGTCCGCAAGCGAACTATAGTGACCGAGCGATCGCCACTTGTCGACGAAGTTACTGCCAACTTTAGCGGGTAGAGGGTGTCGCGTGGTCAGCGCAACTAACCCCCACGGCCGTTAATCTCTGTTTTCTCGACTGAGTCGCCATTTCCTTGAAATAGCTCCTCAGTTAGCCTCACGAGGCTCAGTGGACCCCGCTCGGGACCCACTACTTCTCAGAAAATCTGGTAGCGCCGGGAAAGAACCCGGACCTCTGGATCTGTAGCCAGAAACTCTGACCACTAGACCACAGAGGCGGTCCTCCTCAAATTTTCGGACAGCCGTATTATTATTTATTTACATCGCACAATATTAAAGTGGCAGAGGTTAATTCTCCAAAGATCTGTTGCGATTCATAATTTGAGGACCCTGGAGTAAATGTCATTAGTGTCGCTCATACCTCACAATTTCTCATCTCCGCAATGTTATTTCTGGTTTAGGACATTAGAAAACACGACGTTTGGATGGTCTCCAATGGTGTAACGTTCATGCCAGGTTTCTAGAAAACCTGTCAGCTTGTTCAGAAGTCTATAGGAGGCATGCAGACACCATTCTGATTAATAATCCTTCTGTTTTCCATAGCAAAGGGGTGTAAGGTAAATCTGCTCAAAACATGCAGAATATACGATCATTAGCTACTTAGGGTAGACATTGACATAGAGGTAGGCCTGTAAATATCGATCATAATGTACTAAAATTCATAATATGGCGTACCGCCTAAAAGCCAGATTATCTGAGTCAGAGCGGGCGTCCATTGTTAGGCAACGGCTCGGTATCCACGGTTCCCTCTAGTTGTCGGAGTAACAGTGAAACAGATTCACGCGACAAACAGACGTTTCCACGGAAATGAAAGCCAGGACTAGTGCAGTTTCCGTGGTAACGAATACGTTTAGCTACCGGTGCATAGAACGCGTGAAACGGGATCCTTGAACAAGGTGTCTTCTTGGCCGTCCGACTGTGGTTATAACAGACCAAGAGAGGTCAGAATTGAGGACAACAGAGGAGAATTGAGAATATATCACAACAGAACAAGAGAAGAGAGGCGAACGGAGCAGAGCTGAGAGCAGAAGAAACCAGCTCAGCTGAGAACCAGAAGACGACAGACTAGCCAGGTTGCGTCGTCTGAAACACGTTATTTCAGAGTGATTATACTTGTAATTGTAAACGACTTATCCAGCAAACAGTTTCATCTAATCCGGAACCCATTAATTTCTTGTCGCTTTTCCAGGATACGTGACAATAATATAGAATTTTTTGAAAATCCGCTGTTTGATTGCTCCTTATATATGCGCATTGAAATGCGAATTGGTTTAGAGTAGGCTTGCTTATCTGACAATTATGTTTGAAGTGAAACTGTACTCTTCCTTCCAAAGATCTCGCTTTCCAAAACATACTCGTAGAGTACAGCTATTGTACTCTAGAAGATGGCCACTGGCAGAGCGCTTTTTTAGTTTCCCCATTCTTCGCCATTTCTTTTATAGTTAAACAAAATATTGTGCGAGGAGAAAATTTAATGGACGTTGAATCCTCTCCGTTGGAAATTATAAATCAATAAGTTCTCGCATAATGCAAGCAAATGGCAATTTCTTGTGTGCGTTGGAGTGCGATAGAAGGGCGGCGGGGAGCCTTAACTAAATTACCCTCGTTTGTGAGCAAAGAAATTGAATAGTTTGAGGTTTTAATTAAAAGCGAAATCGTGCGACAGTGTGTGGCCGCCTTCTGATTCGCTTAATCAAGACGAGGAGCAAAGCCCCGCCTCTCATCCCCTGAACTCTAACGCGCTTTTCAACTGTAAGTATCTGGAGGTTCTTCTGCAGCGCCATGAAGTTACTGAAGCAAATGGCTTAGTTGACGAACCAGTTTTTGTTTACCAGCAGTCGACTGGTGATGATTGTGATGGGCGGACTGGTAGGTGACGCAGATAAGGTAAAAAGTAAAGTTGTACGTGTATAGGCGCCTAAGCACCACGGAATACTCGTAAATACGTATGTCTTAGGGCGGCCGCACTCCGTCAAGACAAGCATCATGACTCAGACCGGTGTGCGGCGGTTTTCATAATATCATTGGTTTCAACTGTGCTCCTTTCTTTGCATCATGACGCAGACATCGTGTCTTGACTGTTACATGTCTTGACGAATGCCAGTGTGCGGCCTACCTTACATGGGCAAGAATCTCGGTAGTATAGATGAACGGTCAGCCTCACGTTCCAGCCGCTTTAATTTCTCAGAGAAACAGTGGAACGCGGCCAGTAGAAGCTGTTTTTCGTATATTACGAGCATCGTTCACCATTCGCCGGATGTCTGCTAGTACTCTTCGCGTCAGTTTTCTTGGGTTGGCGAAGGGTTTTGAGTGGAGTGGTGCGCGTGCGCCGCTCTGTTGTACTACCTTGGGGGGGGGCAAAAGTCAGTAATGTGTAGTATTCTGTAGAGAGAATGGAAGGAGAATACGGACATGAAGGTCAGTATTTTCTGCTATATGTATTCCTGCCATGGCGTGTTGTACCGAATTCCTTTCCGTAGCAGAGGTGTGGAAGTGCATGGCTCAGGAAAACTGATGCGGGCAGTAGACATAATGTTGGAAGGCCTTCGAACTTAACGAGGATGATAAGTTCCTCAGGCTCGAATACTGTTTCCATTCGTGGATGATATAGTGTTGTGGTCGGCTAGTATACCAGCGTATCTGTTAATCTGCCACAATGACATTATGTTGCGGTGCACTGGTATACCAGTGGGAAGTTGCACACTGGAACAATGTACAAGGAACATTTCCATTTCGCCCTCATATTCGCGATGCAGGCCTGATTTATACCGTAATGAGATCATTTCCTCAATTACTCATATGAACATGTAGCCTGTTATATCCACGAAAACAGATAACCTACATTCCTGTTAGTAAAATTCTGTCATGCGCTGGTTGTGTTGAATTCTGTATGTATCCCTGTATGAATTATAATAATGAGCGTTGTGAGTTCAGAATGTGGAATGGACATGAGCTAATCACAGGCGACAAGTTCCGGAAACTTTGTATTTTATGCTAACCAACATTAATACGCCAACTGCAAAAATCGGACTGTTTGATAAACGATCATGAAACCTGAAATTGGAAGTTAAATGCGTTTCTATGTTTTTATACATTATTTCCAAGAAATGTTTTGGATGTACCCTATTCCAAGGCAGTTCCATGTAGTCCGCGTCCCCGCGCCGTTTTTTTTTTGTGTGTTTTTTTTCCCGTGGTGGGGTGGGACTGAGTCCACTTGGTCCTGCGGCCACTTCTGGCGTATTGTACCAGCCCCAGATGATAGGTGAGGGTGTTTATGGAACAATTGGTGGAATGAAGATTGGCAGGGGAAACCGAAGTACTCGGAGAAAACCTGCCCCAGCGCCACTTTGTCCACCACAAATCGCACTTGACCAGACCCGGGATCGAACTCGGGCCGCCGCGGTGGGAAGGCAGCGACTAACCGCTTGAGCTGTGGCGCGGCCATTCCTCGCCCTTAGTTCTGTTTGAATTATCCGTTCCTCTGCGCCTTAGTCGCCCAAGTGGCATCTTCTCTTCAAGGTTTACGACTCAATTTTGTATGCACGTCTCTTTTGCCTAGGCCTGCCGCATACCATCCCAACTCTTCCTCCACATTTCGATAACAGATGCTTGTTATGAGCTACATATCCTGAAACTGCTTATTCAGCTTCCTCCAGGGCCCCTTATTACTTTATCTTCTTTTATGGGCTAGAGTTTCCTCTGGTTCTGTGTTCTTTGCATAGGGTGAGAGATCAAGGTTCATGCTCAGAAGCTATGAATAGAATTATAGTGTTGTGTGCTTAAATCGTTACGTGTTTACATAGGAAACTATTCTGAACTCCGTAGGCATAGTTCCAGGCTTTTCCTGAATGTAGCCTGCGTCATAAATACATATAGGAAGTCAGTAATCATGGGCACGCTAGAAAGTAATAATGCATGTCTTGAGAACTATGATGGCGGGTTTATTTTGTTGGCATGATGCGTGTGATGTTAACCTATTTCAAAGAATTAGTTTTCCTCTTATTCAGTCTCGTACGGAATGTGAGAACTTCCCAAATCATCCGTTCGAGCCGTTCGGATGAGATGGTGTAATTATATTGCACTCTGAGGACTCATATGTTTCTCTTTTCTTTCAGTTCAACTTCGTTGGAAAACTGTTGGGACCAAAAGGCAATTCCATGAAGCGGCTCCAGGAGGACACTATGACCAAAATGGCAGTGCTTGGCCGTGGTTCTATGAAGGACAAACAGAAGGTACGGATGTGTGTGCACTGTATCTTTCAATATACGAGGGTAAGTCAATAAGTAAGTTACAAATGGATATAGAACTTAAAAAAATAAGAGTACTGATTTGAAAAATGCTTTTATTTCTCAACATAATCTCCCTGTACATTGAGGCACTTGTCCCATCGTTTCACAAGCCCCTGAAAACCAGCAGCATAAAATTCTTTGGGCTGCTGTCGGAACCAGGAGGTGACTTCTCTTTCTGCAGCTTCTTCGTCGGGAAAATGTTCAACCGAAATATGACGTTTAAGAAGGCCGAACAAATGGAAGTCGCTTGGAGCAAGCGTCGTCACCTGTGACAGTTCGGGCTAGCATATCGTGTCCTTCATCGTGGTAGCGATCGAGATGATGTAATGCCAGACCCATTCTTTGCATTTTGTGTTGTGGGGTCAGCATGCGCGTCATCCATCGTGCACAGACTTTGTGAAAACCTAACCTGTCATGAGACTTCCATTTGTTCGGCCCTCTTAAACATCATCTTTCGGCTGAACATTTTCCCGACGAAGAAGCTGTAGAAAGGGAAGTCACCGCCTGGTTCCGACAGCAGCCCAAAGTATTTTATCCTGCTGGTTTTCTAGGGCTTGTGAAACGATGGGACAAGTGCCTCAATGTACAGGGTGATTATGTTGACAAATAAAAGCATTTTTCAAATCAGTACTCTTATTTGTTTAAGTTCTATATCCATATGTAACTAACTTACTGACTTACCTCCTTACCTCATTCTTGTTTCAGCAAAAGATCGCAGTTGAAGAGCAAAAGAAGTTTTTGATTGAGTTTACACTACGTTGAAATCATATGTATTTTATTGTAATGTTGTAAGACGTCGAGGCGCCTACATTTTCTCTAGACATTCGATTCACAGATGGCGGTAAGGTTGTCAGCCTTACGCGCCGTCCGCCCTTTACCCCCCCCCCCTTCCTCCCGCAGAAGTTTCGTGGTACTTATTTCTGTTAGATGCTGAGTCGACCCGAGGGCCATAGTGCGACTGGAAGGATTAGGCAAATTGAAATAATTCACGTCATCGGGACTCGAACCCGCGACCTTCCGGCTTTTAGCATAGTGCCTCAGCCAACTACGTTACCACGTGCCCTAATTAAGTGATATGTGTTTGTATAAATGCATGTACATTTTTTTTTTTTACCTAACAGGTTTATATAGGGGTTAGGCTCCAAATTTATATTCGGAGGTACTCTGTTCGGATCTCGACCGGGGCACCGGCTATACTAACTGAAGTTTCTTGTGGTTTTCGTCAGTCTCTCTAGGTAAATGCCGAGTTAGTACCTCAGTTACGCATAGACCGTTTCCTGCCACATCCTTTCCAATTCATCTGCCTCACCATTTTGATTCGTTATGAGTCGAATGTGACCTGGCGTTGCGACGAGCTAATACTCCTAATGTCTTCATGCGTGTCTTTGCAAAATACGCTGATAGTCATTGCGGTTATGGATTCCGTAACGATAATATCGGGGCAACATTTGACGAATATCAGAGAGTATTTCCGAACCGCCAGCTGCTAAGCGATATCAGAGATTGTGGTAAACAGAACAGTTGTTCCACGTCATCAGGAAAATGCAGCATGGCGGCCCCGTTGCTGTGGAAGAGCGCATATTCGACCTAGTATATACAACATAACACAGGGACAGTGTTCGAAGGGTGTGTAATCAACGTGGTGAGTCCTCACCGCCAGTATGGTGATCCATTGTATTGTTATTATTTGCAACTGTTCAGCCTTATGATTACTGTCTTTGTGTACAATGTTGTCAGGGGATGTATGTACGTTGCATGATCCTTCTTCGGGTACTGTTCAATGATGAAGCACAATTCAGACGGGATGGCATTAACGGTGCGCGATGTTCTCACATGTGGTCAACCGATAATCCTCACGGGAACGCTGATAGCAGCTCCTAACATCTGCTCCCAATCAATGTTTGGTATGATCTGATAGAGATCTGTTGGTTGGACCTTGCGTTGTGAAACACCGTGTAACTGCTGTTACTTATTGGGACTTCTTTACGAACGATTTGCCGCTTTTAATGGAGGACATGTCCCTGGAGACAAAGCTCAAGATGTTCTTTCAGCACGCATGGGCGCCTTTACACTTCTGCCAGTAAGTTACGTCTTTATTTCAATCGGCGTTGCGGGAATAAATGGATTGGTCGGGCTGGTGCTGTATCTTGGCCGCCGAGATCTCCGGGCCCAATACCATTTCATTTCTTATTTGAGGTCTCTTGAAAGGGAGTGTTTTTTTTATCGCTAGTGGGGTGGGACTAAGTCCCTTGTACTGCGGCCACTTCTGGACTATTGTGCCAGCCCCAGATGATAGGTGAGGGTGATTGTGGACCAGTTGGTGGAATGAAGATTGGCAGGGGAAACCGAAGTACTCGGAGAAAACCTGCCCCAGCGCCACTTGTTCACCATAAATCCCACTTGACCAGACCCGGGATCGAACCCGGGCTGCCGCGGTGGGAAGCAAATATGTATCTTCTAACAGTGAATAGTTGGGTGTGATTTTTTTTTGGGGGGGGGTGCTTGGATGAGATCGTCGTAGTCTTTAATGGGGAAGAGTTAAGCTGCGGTTGGTCAGATTTTGTCATGCTAAATATTAAAAATATAAGAACGACTGCAGTAATATTTTTAAGCCGGAAGGTCGCGGGTTCAAGTCCCGATGAGGTCATTGGATTTTTTTCAGTTGGCCTAATCCTTCCAGCCTCACTAGGCCCTGGGGTTTACTCAGCCTCTAACAGAAATGATTACCAGGAATTAATTAAATATTTTTCCTGGGCAGTAAAGCGCGGCCCGCGCGTAAGGCTGACAACCTTACCGCCATCTGTGAGCTGATTGTCTAGATAATGTGGGACCCTCAACGGCTGACAACCCTATGGGCCTTCACTGCCTGGTACAGGGATAGCTTTACTTTTCTTTTATTAAAGGAACGTATTGTGGCGTATAGAACCGTTGCTATGCAAGGACCGCGAAATAAGCAACTATAAAACAGCCGTCGCTAGGTAACAGCTCCGCCAACAGACACGAACGCAACAGTTCCACGGCAAGAATTGCATTGCAGCAGATGAACAGTATTTTCTACGCGGTCCGTGCAGAGATGTTATAAGTAGGACAAGTTAGTGAGTGAGGTAACCGCCGGGGTTCAGTCGTTCTGAGCTGTTGCTGCGAGAAGCTAGTAACTGAGACCGAGGACAGTTCGGGAACCCAGAGGAAGGGGAACGTCCGCCTTTGAAAGTCGCTATCAAGCAACGGCAGTGAAGATGTGACTGTGAACACTAGTGTATGTGTGTAATCGTGAACTGTAAAGTGCAGCCACGCGTTCGGTATCAAAGAGTCCGATAAATTCGATTACCAATCCACACCCCGTCTATAGTCAGTATCGTGACAGTATTAGTATAAGATGCAAAATAAACAATACACTAAGAACAGGAGTGATACAGTTTTGAACTTTTTTGTCACTTTTCTGGAATGTCGGGTAGCACCGAACAGCTTTTTGCACACATTTAAAACTTCTGTCGATTGTCGATTTGATTACGAGTCGTTTCAGTGGTATGTTTTATGACATAGAACTGTGTCGTATATGTAATGTAACCTCCCACGTTCCACTCCGGCAGCCCTTTTGAGCCAGTATTCACGTTTTGAGACTGCATCCAGTCTGTTTCGAAACCTGTGCGCAAAATGCATTCTGTTTGTCGTCAGTAGACCTGCTCATACAGGATTCATAGTTGAAAGCTTGTCTGAAATCGACCTTTTTTTCTACGTATTCTATAGCTCTTTGTTACATGTTCGTTCTTCTCCTTTTGCTTTTCATGCACTTTGTTTCTGTAAGGTGTTGCCGTTACAATTTTCCTCTGTTTTCCACCCTGAAGCCATGTTTGCTAGCATGTGTACGTGCGAAATTGTTTCAGGACGCTCTCATTATGACCGTTATTACTTCGCACTGCCTCTAACTTGCTGTACAGCAAGAACACTTATTGCTGTTACCTCGAAGTCTCCTAAATTCGTCCATGGAGGATGGATCTTATTATTATTATTGGAAGGGGTGGGTTTCCCCATGCACCGCGACCAGTGGTCTATTGTACGTCCCCCTGTGATATTCTACCAGTCTCTATACCTTACCGATACTGGTGCCTGCCATCAGTCCCGACTCAGCCAGGGAGTTCGGCCTCTACTGGCTCAGCGGTATCTAGATGCTTCCCCCATCTACCAGAGACGTTAGAGACTATTGTTGGGCGGGAAATGTCCTTTTATAGTTTGGCTCAGAGGCCTCCTTGAGACATGAGGTTCTTTTACGTGCCGTAAAGCTACGACATGGGACCCACGGCTTAAAGTCCCTCCCGGAGGACTTGTTCCCTGAATTTTTCCGCCCTTAAAATTTCCACGACCTCCACCGGGTTTGGACCCGCGTACCTTGAGTCATGAGGTGGGAACGTTACCACTAGACTACGGAGGCCGCTTGAGGATGGATCTTACTAGTTTGTGAAATTTCGGTCATGTGAGAAGACAAATAATCAAGATCACAGAAACATCTTGGTTCATTGGAAGATACCAGTGGCGGAGAATCCTTACTCGGCAATTTCCATTCGACACACTTGGCTGTAATCAACTGAAATTAATGTAACGTCATACTGATTTGTTCTCGTCCATGAAGCACATGCTTCTGTTTATGTTCCCGTGAAAAACTATGAAAATTATGCTAAGCGGTTGTCGTCAGTGCGTTGTGTGAGATGGAGAGTTTAACGTACGGGTATGCCTAACGCGAGCGTTCAGAATCACCTGCAACTCCTTATGGCTACGTTGACTGACCAGGCTGAGAAATGCCGGTCTTCCCTTTTGCTCGTTGCGATATTTCGCATAGTGCTTTTTTATGAACAGCCAGTTTCTTTTCGCGTGATTGACGACGTCCCACCGACCGCCTTCTGCAGTGCAAAAATTCGCATTGCGTAACGTGCATTCAACATCTTCATTCACGCCTTTAATAAACGGATGTTCGCACTTAACACCCATTCTCTAAACTGACGCCTGTGGTATCTTGAAGCCAGCTGCTCGCATCAGGCTTGTAGATTGTCGTGTGCCCAGTGGTATTTGTGGGCACCTTTTCGTGCTGTCATGACACCCTCTGCCTTCTCGCTTTGAATTTGTGCGGAATTTGGAGCGCTTGAGGAGCACTGACCGCAAACATAGAAGTTCTCGACTAGTGAGAGTCGTTCATCCGTGATGCAGATGTTTAATGTGGTCAGCTAGTTCTTTATACCCGACGGTGTATGTTCTCTCAGATGTTCCAAATCTTGGCCAGATCTGAACTTCGCATTCTTTCCTTCTTATCGAAGTTGTCTTGAACCGGACTCTTCGCTAAATGAAACAGAGCTTCTACAGGTACCCAAACATACAATTTATGCCACCAACACATGCCATAGCCTTCTTCGTGTTTTTTACACTTCAGGAACCCGTTTCTTTTTTTTTCTTAAATATCGGCATCCTACGATAAATCTAAACGTATCTAACTACTGCATATCCGGTTCTACACCCCCNCCCCCCAATTGAAGGTGTCCGGCGCTACCCGAACCACGTGGTGAGTGAAAAGTTCCTGTAGTTTATTCACAATAAGGCACAGTTTTATTTTAACATCACGTTCATATAGGACCGCCTCTGTGGTCTAGTGGTCACAGTTCCTGGCTACAGATCCAGAGGTCCCAGGTTCGATTCCCGGCGCTACCAGATTTTCTGAAATGTGGTGGGTCTGTAACGGGGTCCACTCAGCCTCATGAGGATAATTGAGGAGCTCTTTCAAGGAAATAGCGGCCCCGGTTTAGATAACCGAGATTAACGGCCGTAGGGATCCGTTGGACTGACCACGTGACACCCTCTATCCGCAGATTTGCCACTAAGTTCGCCGACATGCGGGCGGTCGCTCGATCGGTATAGTTCGCTTGCGGGCTACAGGCCACGGAGTTTGGTTTTTGTTGCTTTTCATGTAGTTACCTTGATTAAAAAGAAATTTATTCGACTTGTTAGGTGATGTCTGGGGAATAAAACATTACACATTTTAGGCGCGGTAGAGTTGGTTTATTTCCTTTCTTCTTACTTTAGGAGAGTAAATGGATTTCTGCAGTATTCAGGATTTTAGGCAATGCAACGAATGAAAGACAAAAACAGATGTGGCGTCTAATCTCTTAGAGGTACCAGGTCACACTGCAGGAAGGTGAAAAAGAAAACAAAACTCTTTTAAGCACTCAGACTGCAGTGTGCCGCTGTCTGCTGATCTTTTCAAGAAAACAGTAGTACTGCCCAACACGGTGCCCGCGGGCGCCATGGCGCCCGTGGTATATTTTTCTGGCGCCCTCCGTAACCACATATAATTGAGCCGATTTTTAATATTAATTCAAATTGTAAGACAGACATTTTTGAACGTCTGAGTACTGTTAAATATTTTCGAAAAATTTTATTATCATTATTGTTTTTATTATTATTATTTTATATTTTACTTTAGTTAGATCCAAGGTAGATCCAAGATCAGTAGTTTGGAATTCCATTACGTCAACTGATGCAAACAAACTAGAACGCATTCAGCAGAAATTTATGGCTCTCTGTTTTAAACGTTTTTTTCCTCAAGTAGGTTACTGTTACGATTTTGTTTTAGAACAATTGAAATTGCACACCTTGCAAAAGAGGAGATATCACCTTGATGCGCTCTTCCTTATTCAAGTTTATCGTGGTTCTGTATTTTGCCCTTCTGCTTTGGAAATTGTCGGCCTTCGGGTCCCTGTTCTATATATCCGAGATTTTCATATGTTCAATGTCTGTTCTGTTAGTAAAAATTGCCCCTCTGCTAGATGCGCTTCTGCTGCTAATGTTGTCTGTAGAAACGTTGACGTCTTTGGACCAAAAACTCTGTTGATGAAACATATCTTCTTCTGAACTAATTTAGCTCTTACTAGTATCACTATTTTTATTAATTTCGTTACTATAATTATTATTAATTAAATATTTGTTTCTATTGCACTTCTAAATAACACTTAGTTTTATGATAATGGAATTATTATTATTATTATTATTATCATCATTTATTAGCTTGTTTGTTTACTTTTCTTCATAAATTGCCTGTAACTTATTTTTGATTTATAATGTGTTTGTCTAATGTTTGTATAATTTACACGTAATTACTTTCATNCCTAAGAACGTTGGACAGCACTGGTATATAGGTTCAGACATTTGCTCTTAGCGTCTCTTTGGTTTCACCATCTTCAGAATCGTAAGACCTGTTGAAGTAATATACATTTTTTCCTCCGGAAAATATTTAGCAAGTTACGTTTAGAACCGCGTGTAGGTCTTCATGTGCAATGTCCATTATTTCCATTCTATTTTAACCAAATCCACCCCCCAGTATCAAATTTCATGAAATTTCCTTCGGCCGTTCATGAATTTCTTCATGCGGACGGACGAAAGCAGCGAACTTAATAGACTCTTCACAATGTTTCGAACATACTACAAGTGGATACCCACAGAAATTCATAAACATAGTGTTCGTTTGACGACAGCCAGAAAGAAAACTCTGTTAATAAATACGTCTTGAAATACTCAGTGTTGTACCATGCATCCGGGGATACAAACAGAATCTCAAGAATCCAGAAAATCGGAGCACAGACAACGTTCAGATCGCGAACGGTGGTACGTGGCATAAGACCAGACCGAAACATGAAATGGGATTTGCATTGCACGCAAATGCAGTGGGAAATACATGGGAGGAAACGTGATATCATTTCAGAACATGAATCGTGTAACATACACGTAATGCAAACATGGAAAAACTGTCGAAGTAAAAAACGACAGCACTCATAGAATGATGACCGTGTAATACAATGCGAAAGCAGACACCGCACGGAAAGAAGAAAGCAGGATCACAGAGAACCTGAAATAAGATTTGAGGCTTTCACGGCGGTGACTATGAAGAAAGCAGTCTTCTGGGATTTGGCACCGTGTATATATGGTGTTAACCGACGTTTCGGAGGAACGTATCACCTCCATCTTCAGGGGAAAAGAAAAAATACAAGAAATCCGCAAGCGAAAGACCGTGAGAACCGGTCTGCTTTTACCGGTTCTCACGGTCTCTTCGCTTGCGGATTTCTTATATTTTTTCTTCTACCCTGAAGATGGAGGCGATACGTTCCTCCGAAACGTCGGTTAACACCACATATACACGGTGCCAAATCCCAGAAGACTGCTTTCTTCATAGTCACCGCCGTGAAAGCCTCAAATCTTATTTCAGGTTCTCTGTGATCCTGCTTTCTTCTTTCCGTGCGGTGTCTGCTTTCGCATTGTATTACNACCACATATGCAGAATAAGTGTAGAGCCTGGCAACAGACATTCCTGATGGCCCCTGTGGTCGTGTAGATTAGTATTCAGAGGTTCCGGGTTCGATCCTAACCGACATCACTAGTAGCATCATCATCCTGTCAGGTGGGTTTCTTATGGTTCCAAGCGGCATCTTCCGTTATAGTCTTAAGATTGTCTTCCCTCAAGAATTGTATGCTACAACCTGTTTTGATATTCTGTTTTCCGGTCTTCTTTGGTGTTTAACTCGCCTTCATATACGAGGGAGAGTCAGTAAATAGGTCACAAATGGAAGTAAAACAGCTGTAATGGATGTAATAGGTTTCCTATATATATCACTAGGTAGGAGCACAACCCAACTTCATGGCCGTCTAGGCAGCAGACTTGCATGCGCATATTCATAGGCTGGTTTCAGTAGTCAAAATGGCAACCATGCTTGAAGAACAGATACCGAGTAGCAGCGTTCTGTTGTGTTTTTTTTCTTTCTTTTTTTGATGGTCGAAAGGACTCAGTGCAAAGGATATTTATATAGAAATGTTTCGTGTTTACGGTGGGTAGTGTTTGTCGGGTAAAGAGGTTGACAACTGGGTAGCAAACATTTAGCTGATGACGAAGAGGCTAAAACGGAGTTGCGGAAGTGGCTGAGACAACAGTCAGAAGACTTCTACCCTTAGGGTTTTGGCGCACTGATAAATCGATAGAACAAGTGTATCAAAGTTGGTGGAAGATATGTCGAGAAATAAATACGTTTTCCAGGTTCCAATATCACACGTTTTACGTTTTATATCTATTTGTGACCTTTTTACTGACACTTCCTCGTACTTGATTGAAATTGTAATTATTTAAAATGTCATCGTTCTTGACCTGCTCCTGTCATCATGAATTTTATTTCCGATGTCGATAATCTCCTTTCATTTTCTTTTATAGTTGTTCAGATTTAACTTCCATGTACCATCTTAGGCCTGGTCAAAGTTTCATACTTGCTGCGTCTAATAGCGTGTTTATGTATTAACGAAAGTTTGAATGCCTGATTTATTACTTCAGTCCGTCATACGAGTACAATACTGAGAAGTATATATCTCGAGGTTTGTGGCGAAGGTTTGTTACTAAATTGACACTTGTTAGTCATATTCTGTCCTGTTGTTTTGTGTTAAAAATACGTTCCGGAACTTGGTCCATCTTCCATCAACAGGTAAAAGTATCAAGTCTACTGTTAGGTGCATTATATTGAGCTGATATGGCGGGGGGGAGATGTATCTCCATGGCCGGTAGTCCGCAAGTAAACTATACCGACTGAGCGACCGCCGCTTGTCGGCGAAGTTAGTGACAACTTTCGGGCCCAACAAAATATGAAAGATAGTGGCAGAAGCAGAGCGTGCTTCCGCTACCTTGTATTTTTTAAGTTAAAAACGAGACGAAAATGTCTAATATGTCATTTTATTAAAAATTAATGTTTAGAAATTGTTTCCTCTTTTAACGGGTTTTGTATTATTTAGTATGTTTATTTACCAAATAACAATCCATTCCTTGTGATGCTGCACAGGGCCTCAGAATGTGTAAAATCTTCGAAAATGCCTTCGTCTCCATCCCATTCGACGCTCTGTAACTGCAACTGAAAGAGCGAAGTTCAGTAGCGTAAGACGCATCGCCGTAGTGAAATTGAAGTGGGTGATGCCCAATATCATGAAGTCGGTGTCGAGTTCTGCCTAAAGCCGCAGTCGCAGACACGAGCTATTGACGTTTTCACTTGTTTATTTTAGCCGCGTTTCATATCTGAGTTGGGTTGCGGGCACAGCAGCCCGAATACCGCGCTGCTGCATTTTTAGAGCGCATAAGCACATTTGATTAAATTTCTAAATGCGGCTCATCGCTTCACAAAACTATAAAGTAAAATGGTACATTTTTCTTCGTGGTTCATTAGGCCCCATGCCGTGAAGACTTGTGGAGGGAGTGAAGGCGTAGCTCCACTCTTTTGCCAGCCTTAGCTGTGGGTGGTGGTCAGTGGTCATCATGAGGCCTCGTCCGCTTTAACCCCACTGCTACCAATTGCGAGGCTCGATGGGCCCCAGTCCGACTTGGTTCTGTGGATAAGCGAAAAATCGCTTGCTCCTGTGGGAAATCATACCCTGATTTCACGGTTGCCTAGCCTGAAACCCAGTCGCTATACCAAAACAAAGTTTATTTAAGGTCTCAAATGTAAATGAATGTACAATCGTGTTCATAACTTTTATGCACATATGCTCACTGTTTTAAAAATGCAAAACATTTTTTTTTAATTCTATAACATGCGCTTGAAAGTTATTTCAGTTCATTAAGTATCGGACGAAGTAAACAGGAAACTAGGTCATGAAGGCGTATGGGGGAGTGAACGTATAGATCACATTTTCTTGACCTAGGCACTAGGAGGGGAGTGGTTAGCTTCACGCCCCGACCGCTTTACCCGCGTTGAAAGCGTCCCCGGTCCTCGTTGGATAGGAGGCTGGATGAACCCCAAAGCCGGTCTGGACGACGTTGAGAAGAGAAAATTCTTGACTCTGCCGGGACTCTAACTCCGACCCTTCGGTCGTCCAGCAAGTAGCCAGTCGCTGTACCGACTGCGCTATCCCGGCTCCTTTTTTTAAGTATAAGTATCCCTGTAACAGGCCGTGGAGGCCCATAGGGTTGTGAGACGTTGAGCTTCACATTTTCTAGACATTCGGCTCACAGATGGCGGTTAGATTGTCAGCCTTACGCCCCGACCGCCTTTTACACACAGGAACATTCCTGGTTCTCATTTCTGTTCTTGGCTGTCTACCCCAAGGCCATAGTGCGGCTGGACGTATTAGGTTAATTGAAAAAATCCAATGACCTCATTGGGACATGAACCCGCGACCTTCCGGCTTGTAGCATAGTGCCTCAACCAACGACGCTACCGCGTGCCCCAAAAAGGAAAGTTTATGCTCGAATGATGACCCAGGTTTTAATGCAGGGATTGCACTGGTGCCAAGTTTGCCACGGACTGCTACGTCAGCTTTCACCGGTGATACAGGTGTTGACTGTGCTCATATTTGGAGCCACTACTGAATTATCGGAATTCAGTATTCCACGAAGCCTTTTATTTAGTTAAGTTCTGCTGTTACTTTATCCCCCCTAAATACCGAGAAATGTAGTTAACCAGAGAAAGATATCTGTAGGGAAACACAAGTTATATCTGTCGATTGTTTCGAAACGTGAAGTACTTGAAGCCAAATTTAAGAAGCCTCCGATAAACTAAGTAAGTGCCGTTTGTACCAGACCTCACATACCACTTTATGTTTCTAAACGACCGTTGATGTAAACCTGGCACCCAAACTGTTCGACATCCCAGCCGTATAGTATCCATAAGCCTATTATCCTTTAATTGCTGAGGTAATTACAGATAATAACATCATTTCTGTTGCGTTTAAAATTGAATGAAAGTTCTCAAAATACAGCTCCGTTAAAATCGATTCAGTGAATGGCCGATGTTTATCTTCACGTAAGGCTTTCCATGTTTTGGTTTCATGCTGCTGATACCCCCGGGAGACCTGAGGAATGAACTGTTTGCTTGAATTTCGTAGAGCACTTCACTGTGCATCTGCGCACTGTTCGATGTCCTACATTAACTGCTCTCCCCCCTGATCCCCCTTCTCATTTTAATTTGTACTCAAATTCTTGTGTACTGCCGGTGCTGTGTGGACCTGAAGGTTCTAATGCACTTCGATTTGTAAGAGAATTCGGCATAAACTGGGATTCCATCCCCTCCCCAAAGGGCGACAGAACCAACTGACATTCCAGATTTATGATTGTCCTTTGCGATGTCATCACATATTCACAGATAATTTCTACATTACTTTCATGTCTCAGGAGCCGGAATAGCGCAGTAGGTATAGCGACTGGCTGGACGACCGAGGGGTCGGAGTTTGAGTGCCGGTAGGATCAAGAATTTTCACTTTTCCAATCGTCAAGACCGGCTCTGGGGTCCACCCAACCTCCTATAAAGTGGGTACCGGGAGCTCTTTCCCGGGGCTAAAGCGGCCGAGCCGTGAAGCTGACCACTTACCTCCAACTAGTGTCGAGGTCAAGAAAATGTGGATCAATACATCGGCACCTCCATACGCCTTCATGGCGTAGTGCTTAATTAGTTAAGTACGGGGACAACTTCACCTTTTACCTTTTTAACTTTACTTTCATGTCTCCGACACTATTTTCGAAGGACTCTTAAATCTTTATGCTCCCATTGTGGTTATGAGATAAAGAGGAACAGCATGTTCCTGTCTTTAACCAGCGGGTATTCTTAGACCTCTCAGTTCCCCCCCTCCCCTTGGCACTACAGCTCCAGTGGGCCTAGGCGTACCTCCATGAACTTCTCCGTTCACTTCGGTTTTTCTAGATCTTACACATTCGGTAGGACTCCTTGGGCGGGTGATCAGCTCGTCGCAAGGCCTCTAGCTGTACACAGACACAAAAAAAACACACACAAACTAAACATCCATGCCCTGAGTGGGATTCGAACCCACGATCCCGGTTTCCAAGCGAGCGAAGACTACATGCCTTAGACCGCTCGGCTACCGTGACCGGCTGAGCTCTCAGTTTACCGGTTCCAAATTGGGTCGCAAATTGCGCGCGGTGGTCAGTTTCCATAGTCTCGTCCTGCAAACTGTATGTAGTTCAGATCTTCGTGTTGCCCGCGGAAACATGTGTTGCTGGAGACTGAATGCGGCCGTAGCTAGAGGTCTGCACCGACCTGAGCCTGGTCCACGGGCCTATGGCCAGATAATGTTCGCATTTGAGCCGGCTTCGGACGCGGTAGGAGTGATACCAGTCAAATGTTACACAGGATATTTTATGCTTTTTTTCGAAAAGAAGTATGTTATTTGTGGTTGCGCTGAGTTTATGCTCGTCACGTAAAATTAACAACTAGCACAGAGAAGTATGTTCACCAAATCAGAGCTGATCTGAATAATAGTGAGTACATTTGAACGGAGAAAGGCGAGGTAAAAGTGAAGTACGGGAATTGTTTCGTGAAGTACAGAATGCAACTGCGACTGGGAAGATTATCGATGTTCAGTACGCGGATTTAGAGTCCGTTTTAAACTGTTCTTGCACAGAAACTGGAAGTTCGCATTAAGTCGCCATTCTTCAAAATTTAGTGCCGGTCAGAGTAATGATGAGTAGTATTTGCATCCATAAGCTCCATAAGGGCCCTACAGCCCTTCTGGATCTTGGCCGCATTTTTTTTTTTCCATTTTCTTAATCTATCTACAGTTGATAGGACTCCTTGGGCGGGGATCAACCCGTCGCAAGGACAAAAAGGAAGGACACATCACGGACACAGTACACACAGAAACGACTCCCATGGTGGACGAACCATACTATACGCGAGTTTGAATTAAGACATATAGATGAATAATCTTAACAAGTTTTATACTCGTACAAATTTTATTATAGTTGACGAATAATGTACTTTCTAACTAATTTTATGAAAGACACAAGATGGCAAATAATGTAATAGCTTAGCGTAAATAACGAACCTGAAGATGGCACTATGTTGCCGAAACATGTAGTAAGAAGTGACATATGAAATCTAGTTCACTACAAGACGGCCATTACATGCATATCATGGATGAAAATCAGTGCAACAGGAGGCTAAAATACAACAGACTGTGTATTAATGTTACCACAGTCAGAGGACACTGAACGGATCCGACT
This sequence comes from Cryptotermes secundus, assembly GCF_002891405.2. NCBI lineage: Eukaryota > Metazoa > Arthropoda > Insecta > Blattodea > Kalotermitidae > Cryptotermes > Cryptotermes secundus. The sequence continues at coordinate 1,043,288 of NW_019744110.1, forward strand.
TCAGTTGAGCTGGGAAGGAAGTCGGCCTGCGGTCGGGTACGGGTAGTACATTGAAGGTAAACTTAAGGCTCGGGTTCGATCGGGCCAGGTAAAATCACAGTTTTTCGGCCTATGCAGGCCTCTAGAGTCTAGACCTAGCGGCTAGCGTCTTTCCTTGAAAGACAAAGATCTTTTCAGCCTTTTTACTTTTGTAACAACTGACCTTCTTTAAGTTCTTGTAATACGAGTCACCCGCGAAGAATAACTACAGATAATCACGTTCTGATCGACGTAATGAAATGTTTTTTTTAAGATCCCCATTTATTTGCAATCTGTATGAATACATTTAGCAAATTGTTGTGAGTTGTGTGAAGTGACGTGTGGAGGGGAGCTCATTAGTTCCCCTCCGTATATCAATAGGTTGGGGCCTGGTGGGAGAAGGGGAGAAACTTAAGCTAAACTTAAAACTAAACTACTAACTAAGATTATATTTTGAATCTGGTGATCAGATCGATTGGCTGGTGTCGTTTGAGGCGCCTTAGGTCTGGTGGTTGAAGTAGTTGAGCTGAAAGTTCGTTGGGGTGTGTATGTAGTCGAGCTCTATATTGGGAGCTCCATTGGCTGATCTCTTCCTTGATTGTGCTGATTTGAAGATCACGCCTGATGATCGTATTTGGGACGTACCATGGCGCGTTGGTTATTAGGCGCAGTACTTTTGACTGGAAGCGTTCCAGTATTTCTATGTTGGAGTTGGATGCTGTCCCCCAGAGTTGTAATCCGTAGGTCCAGATGGGCTTGAGGATGACCTTGTATGCCAGAAGTTTGTTGTGTATTGAGAGACTGGACTTTCGGCCTATAAGCCAGTACATT